>NW_027271978.1:0-135383 GCF_040938485.1 Diadema antillarum | reverse complement strand
AACATTCCCAACTTTATTAGGATATCTTTGTTTCACAATGTTTTTGGATATCTCAGCCATTTCAAAACCGATTTTCATCGAATAAACTTTTGATACCCCTTAGAACTGCTTGCTCTTTGACATCTCATAGAGTAGTTTCTGAATACCTCGCAAAATGTTAAAAGCTAAATCTTCACCTCGGCCAGAACTGTACACACCCTTTAAGGTCTTAAAGTGTAACCCGGTCTTAAAGTGTAACTCGGTGCCTAGGCTTCTGAAAATGTGTCTCACATATAGAGCGCCACCTGTGGTTTTGGATAAGTTTATAGGCCAGTTCTTTCTGTCGTCTGCTCACACACCATCCGTGGTTTTGAGTACGTTATCAGCCAGTTCTTTCCGTCTTCCGCTCGCTTGCTATAAGAATTGCACTTTGAAAGTTTCGAAAATGAATTGCAGAGTATTGTTATTGTGGTGTTTGTTCCTGTTTACATCGCTATTTGAGTGTCAGTGTCAACCACGTCCAGGCAGAAAATCAGATGATGATGGCGAAGAAAGGCTCGGCGAATGGCAAGAAGATGGACAGTCATTTGCGTGCCGAGGCAGTGGTGATGCTGGCATTCCAGCTGCAGTTTTTCAAATCCAACGTTAGCATTCCAGACTAATTTTTTGTACTTGTTGTAGTAGTGTGTGATGATATAAAAAGCAATGGATTGTACATAGGACTATAATCATATCGATGATTGTTCAACTTGAGTTGTTTTCAGTTGCCAAATAACTTCTGTCACTTGGAAGTCATTCTGACTGGGACTGTAACAATGTCTCCCAATCTTGCCATTTCTGATGTATACATGCATGTATAATAATCATGTTAATTACATTCCAGCTATTCCACTGCCAGTTGACCTATTCAGCATTCTGGTATTCCAAGCTGTAGTATTGTATTTGTTGTAGTAGTGTGTGACGGTAGCTAAATAAACTAATAATCTGTACATATTCTATGATCGTCAAAATTTAAAATGTAAGTTGCATTCAGTTGCCAAAGTATCCTCCATGAAAAGTTTTCTATTTAAACATTTGTTAAATATCTACTTTGAAGAGTCATTATACCTAGGAGTGTGACAAGGTTTCAATCTTGCCATTTCTATAGTCATTTATTTCACGATTTCACAGGTATTTCAGCTTTTTATCAGCAAGTATTTGTTTATTCATATAATTCCTTTTTTTATTTGATGCATTAGTGTGCAAAAATATTGTATGTAAATGTTCACTGTTACCATTAGACACAAGCAAATTCGGAATTTGTAATAGGCTTTTTTTTTGCTCTTTTTGTTCTCAGTGTCTTAATAAATATTCGCTAAAGATATTTTCTCAGCTTTTGAGTAATCATAATGGAATCTTACACATTAGAGCCTTTGAGGGCAGATTTAGAAACATATAATATGCATTGCATTGTCGAAAAGGGCATAACAGTGATGGCATATGACGCAATACTGTCGATGTGTAATTCAAAAAAAATATTGTGGTAATCCTCCCCTCCCAAACAATGCTCAGGAGGGGACTGAAATGGGCTCCATAACATACGTGTGTGCAATGTTTCCCTTGAACTATCAAAGTAGATTATTGCACACTGTAAAACGTACATATTGTCACTCTGAGGTGACCAACCTTATTTATGTATGATGCACGTCATGTCAAGATACATTTTAATATTGTATTGTTCGGAAAGGATTTGGTATACTGTGCAGTGTGTATAAGCGACTGTCAGCAGAATCACGTTATATTTTCAAAGCTTACCAACTCATTTATATAAGAACTTTTATATTTGCACAATTTGGTTTGGTAGCTAATCTATGTATAACTTGATATAATTATGTGAGTGCCTCGTGTCAGTGTGTTGTTAACGCGTGATGTGCGAGTGTCTTGAATGACTTTAAGCAGCAATATGATACTTGTAGATGTTAAAACCTCTACAATGGTATTTGATATACCAAGCAACTTTTCCTTATCATAGTGACTTGTAAAATGTTTGTACACTTAATAATCACGATAGGGATGATCATTTCTGTATGCAGGATATTTTGTGGCATGTTTTCGAGAACAATCATGTGCAATAAACCGCACACTACGTGGAGCAGATACCAATATGTAGGCCTACACGTCAGGTCCTATGTGAGCAGTTCTTTTCATATCATTTATTGTTGTTTCTGTTTGGTACATGTATAATGTATCGACAAACACCTTCGAAAACATACTTATTTGTTCACCATTAATCATGGCTAATTTTGCAAATGAGAAATAAGGAAATCATCAAGAAAGAAAGCACAGATAAAATAAAAAAAAGTGAAAGCATGGGGAATGAAGTTTGCATTTCCAGATAAAATTGTGGATTTTACCATACAAGCAGTAGATACCTCACCGATCAGAAAAAAAGAAAGACAATACAAATGATGAAATCACTTTCGTTCGCTGCATCAGTGGCCACCATCTGGGGTTTCAAAGTGAAAAACCACAGAGGACCTTCCTCATCTTGGGATGTAAATAGTCAGGAATGTGCTATAGGCAAAAATTGAGCAAATAAAAGTCCACGAAAAAAGAGTTACAAGCCAGCAAAACCGTTACATTGTTTATGTAACAATACAGTGTTAGGTGTTGAATTACTCTGGGGATGCTACCTGCCATGTAAAGTAAAAATCTTTTCAAGAAGATGTCAAAAATATGAACATTACGCCACCCTCCTCCTCCCCCGCCCCCATCCGACATAGCAAATAAAAAGAAATCATTCATACATTCACCTTTTAATATAGCATTGCATCAGCTCTGTTACTTCTGGTTCTGGAGAAGATTTGGGTGTATTTTGTTCAAACAGTCCCGTATGTTGAGGTCTTTGGATTTGGTGCCCCTTCAAACAAAGTGGGATTCCTTTACCCAGGGATGCTATCTCCCAAATTTAAGTTTAGTTGAGATGTATATGTCACAATTATATTTTTCAAGAAGATGCTGGAAATGTGAAAATTCCACCTCCCCCTACCATGGACACGCCTGGATACCGCCATAATCTAACATGAAGCTTCTAACTTAACTATACTATTTGCCTAGCTCTATCATTTGGTTCTTATTATTGAAGAAGGTATAAAAAAAATCCATAATTTCTTATGTAATTATTTGCACATTAATTTTGGTAATGCAATATATTTTGATAATAGAGTTATTGTGCACATTCATTCTTTTTTTTCCTTTAAATCATGTACATAGTAATCTGATATTTTCTGAGATTTCGCTGAACGCTGAAAATGATTATGATTCATAATTTATAGCAAATTATGTTGAAGAAAAATTAATAAATCTTACAAACAAAATAAGAAATACATTATGAAAAAATCGTAATTGTTCTATTTATCGTTGATTTTGCTCTTTTTTCTTCATTTTGTTCTTTTTCTTTTAATGTATCAAACCTATAGCTCATGTCTGCATCCCCCTTCCTATTATATTCTGAAGTACAGGCATCTTGTCCTAATATTGTCCGTGCTCGTATGTCTCGAGATGTGGTGTGCTGCGTTGTATAGTAACTATTTTCATTCCTTAGTTCTTTGTGCAAAAAAAAAAAGTTTGTTTCCTTTCTTTTCCTCTCTCCAGTTGCCCTCTATATAATCTATTTCTTTAGAAAGGTTATACTCTGAGGAGTACATGTCAAGCTATTGCTTTCTAGTGAACTCCTACGTTCTTCAGTACGTGTCATTAATCTGTAATAGTTTGACATGAATTTTGTTATTTCGTTGGTGACAAGGTAAGGTCCTTTGCCTTTAAGTAGTTTGTATTCTTTAAAGATTTCATTTATATCATGTTGAAGAACAAGTGAATTCAATTGAATTGAATTGAAATGAACGTGCTTGATGATGACAAATGTATTATTTATCATGATATACCGCTAGTTTGCAGGCACACACCCTTGTTGGTCGTAAATGAGTCTGCACCACAGGACCACTGGCACTGAGCCTCTCTCCCATGGGAGATTGGCACAACGAAATGTGTGCTCGACCGCTGCATACGCATCGCTCCGACACATTTTCAGAAGCCTAGGCATCGAGTTACACTTTAAGACCGGGCTACACTTTAAGACCGTGTCATCATCGCCCAGTGCCACTCGAACAAAACACGAACGGCGGTGCTGCGCGCACGGAAGAAGCTTGCGGGCACAGAGACTGGCATGGGGATCGACGAAGCCCTCACGGCACAGAACCAGCAGCTACTGTTGGACGCGAAAAAACACGCAATTTAAGTGAAGGAGGCTTGGGCCTCTGACGGGCGCATTGTCGTACTCTTGCCTGCCACAAATGGGAAGTCTGTGAAGAACGTGATTAGGGGCAGGGACGAATTGGTCCAATTATGAATCACATTAAAAAAGTACATGCCAAGTGATATATTGCAATTTTTCATTGGTCAATTTTTGATAGCTTTCTGTTTGTTTTGTTAAACTACATTGTGACAATCTGAAGATTTTTTTTTCACCTAATATGTACATGCTCTGTTGTTATCTTTTTTTGTTGCTCTGCTTCAGTATTTACAATTTTTATATATTGATCTTCGTCTGTAGTTGATGTTGTTTGTTCTTCTAACGTTTTGAGGTATTGTTTCTGTATGTCACACTCAGTAAATACATTACAATTTGATTTTTCTAGCCGCGATGAAACTACTACTTGCCATGTAGAGAATGATAATTCATTAAATAATTCAATTTTTTAGCGTCAGTGATGAGGAGTTTGTAGATTTTGATAAGCACGCAGAAAAGAAAATGGATTATCTCAATCTGGGAAGCAGATTTCAGTTTAAATTATATGATGGTGCTGATAATTTAATTCATGATGTAACAATTGTAGATTATGTAACTGATGCTGAATTTGATTTTAAAGTAAATAAAGTAGATTTTAATTTGAGTTTTATACATATAAATGCACGAAGTTTATTACGCAATTTTGATAGAGTTTGCGGCTTTCTTGCGTGCCTTGATTTTTCCTTTTCTATAATCGGCATATTCGAAACATGGATATCTCCTGGCATGCCGCTTTCTTTTGATACTGACGAGTATGATCTTTTACATTCTGACAGGTCTTCATGTAGAGGAGGGGCGTTGCAATGTTCATCAGGAAAATTTGAAGTACAGAGTCTGTAAACCAATGCAAGAATGTGAAGGGCTTGAATCTCTCTGTATTGAACTATTATCTGGAATTTGTAAGCATAGTATTGTTCAAGTTTTGTACCGTCAGCCGAAATGTAATGTGCAATCATTTATTGCTCATTTTGAAACATTTTTAAATCACGAATTCATTAAAGATAAATCTGTATCTATTATGGGAGATTTCAGTATCAACATACTCAATGTGTATAATTTTTCTTATGTAAGTGATTGTGTTAATTTGTTGTTTTCAGCCGGTTTGTATCCATTAGGAGATCAACCTACCCGTATTCAAAGAAACTCTGCTTCTCTTATAGATAATATAATGACAAATGTTGTAAATAAATCTATACATTCTGGATTTGTTTTTTGACTGATATGACAGACCATTTTCCAATTTATAGCATAATATATCCCTCACATGGTAAAGATAGTGAAAAGTAAAATTGTTCACTTCGTTTCGAGAGATCAACCCAATTAATATTTTGAAATTTAATAATGTTTTACAGTCGATTGATTGGTAATTTGTATATAGTGAAAGTGATGCAAATAATGCATATGTGACCGTGCACCTCAAAACGAACATAAAGTCGCACACACTGATTTTGCGTCAGGACTGAAAATAAGTGAAATGGTTCAACCCAGCCGAACTTGACTTTTTTATATTTTCTGAAAGAGCGGGTCTTCTTTTACATTATGCTAAAATTTGGTACCATAAAACGGGCAGGAAAGTGTAAGTTTTTAGCAGTTTATCTCAAACTTTTTTGGTACAATAGTGTGATTAGGTGTGTCTTCAGAATCCCTTTTTCATTTCTGAAAAACCATGTCCACACTCTTCACTTTCAACTCTAATAACTTTTGAAAGGATAGTGCTACTGCTTTGAAAGTTGGCATTAATCATGAACAGAATGTGTTAATGAGGCATGCTTGATTTCAGTTTAATTTGATAATCCCTTCATTGTTGTTACTCTGGTGGTTTACTTCTGTTTTTTTGTCCCATTCATCGCACAGCCAGCACGGTTTCGTAACGATTAAGCGCTTGAATAGACACTGTACTTCAGAGCCTCTTTTCTCAGTTCACACTTTTCCTGAGTTTGTGCTTTCTTTCCAATATTTAGATAGGTTAGGAGAGTCCATTTGATTAGAGTTATACATCATTTTAAAGCTTAAAGTCTGCTCTTTCAGAATATGCTCTAACTAGAAATTCATGTCTGGCGACTTTTTGTTTGTTTTGAGGTGCAGGGTCACATATAATGTTTTCCTTGATTTTTTTTTTTTTTGTGCGGAGTATGACAAATGTATTCCTAAGGTGAAAAAAAGTGAACGGAAATGTATCATAAAGAAACCATGGGTTACATTGGCGATTTTGAAGGATATACGGAAGAAAAATAGGCTTTTAGAACAATACATGAGAAACCCGTCTGAAAAAATAAAGTAATTTATCAAAAATGTCGTAATGAATTGAACTCGTGTTTACGTCGAGCGAAAAGATCTTATTATTATAAGAAGTTTTCATAAGTAAAGAATAATCTAAAAAAAAATGGTCATTAATAAATGATGTACTTGGACGTAAACAGAATAAGCAAACTCCATGTAATTCATTTAAGATAGATGATATTATTTTACATGACCCTGATATAATAGCAAATAAATTTAATGAATATTTTGTTGATATTGGTTTGAAAATGAATGAGAACTTTTCTGAAAATGAATATGCTTTCTCTGAATGTATGAATACACCCATAAATGAAAGTTGTTGTTGTTGTTTTTTTTTTGGGGGGGGGGAGGGGGAAAAATCTGTAACAAAAAAGGAAATCCTGGATATATGTGCAGAAATAAAATCCGGGAAAACTTCAGGATTTGATGATGTTGATGGTGAAGTAGTTAAAGGGGTAATCAATGCAATAATTGAACCATTAATTTATGTTATTAATCAATCTTTTTCTAACGGTATTGTACCTGATAAGTTGAAAATAGACAAAGTGATTCCCGTTTTTTAAAAAGGTGATTCTCAAGTTTTTAGTAATTATCGACCCATTTCAATTTTACCTTGCTTTTCTAAAATCCTCGACAGAGTAATGTATAATAGATTTTATAAGTTTTTATTGTCCAAAAATGTTTTATATCCGAGTCAGTATGGTTTCCGATTTTCTTTTAACTGAAATGGCTATTATTGAAATACAAGACCGAATAATTAATGAAACAAAAGGCATTTGATTCTCTTTCTTCTGATTTTAAAACGATTTGCACCGGGGTCCCACAGGGGTCGATTTTATGTCCTTTGCTTTTTTTTTTTGCTTTATATCAATGATATTGTTAATTCTTGCCCTGATTTTGATTTCATTTTGTATGCTGATGACACCACTATTCTTGCTTCACATAGTAATATAGACACTTTATATGATATTGTAAATAAAAACGTGTTTAAAATTTGGAATTGGTTTCAGTGCAATAAACTGTCGTTAATTGTGGATAAAACTAATTATATGTTATTTCAAAAGAAGAAAGAAAATGTGCAATTCATAAATGAAATAAAAATATATGGAAAGCCAATAACTCAATGTAAATCAGTTCAGTTTTTGGGTATTATTCTGGATGAAACTGGCGTGAACACATAGAAAATGTATGCAGAAAAGTAGCGCAGTTTGTAGGTGTTTTAAATCGTTTGAAGTTTGAATTACCATCTTTTGTTTTATTTTCTCTTTACAATTCTTTCATATTACGTCATTTGTTGTATTGTTATGTCGTATGAGGAAACACTTTTAATTCCAGACTTGAAAACTTATTTAGATTACAAAAGAAAGCAATTCGTAATGTTACAAAATCTCCACATTTAGCTCACACCTCTCAGTTATTCAAACGATTGAATACACTAAAGCTGCATGATATAAATAAACTTCAAATAACTTCCTTGATGCAACGTTTCCACACAGATACACTCTCTCCTTACATCATGAATATTATGTTCACATTAAATTCAAATATACACACTCATAACACACGGAGCTGCAATAAAGTTCATCAATGGAAATGTCCTAGTACGAAATTAAAACAACATCTTCGTCATACAGGACTAGTTTTTTGGAATGCAATAAACCCAGATAATTATAATAAGCAACATAACAGGTTTTAACGTACATTGAAAATGGGGAAAGTTAAAACAATTTATTCCCGGGACAAGACTACTACATGGATTAGCATGTCTGGGCCGACCGCCGAGACAAGGTCGGCGAGGTCTCTCAGGGCCAATAAACTTCATGCGTCGGCAAGAGACTAGCAGCCATCGCGTTATCCTTGGCAGCTGTAAGAGGAATTGATGGCATTATCTTCGTGGTCACTAAGAAGGCAGGTTGTCCAAAATATTTTTGTTGCGGAAAAGACCACAGTGAGAGAATTATGCCGAAACGCGGGAGTGCAACGGGCCGGACACGGGGAAGCGGTGTGCAGCGGACGGTAGCATCAAGGCGGGGTCGCAGGACATCGGTAGCTGCACCACCGTCCGCCCGGGGCAGGGGGCGAACGCGACGGGGACCCGACTCGCCAACGACAACATCTGTAACGACTTCGGTGTCGTCCCCGCCGCCCCCGCAGGCACATCCTTCGGAGTCGCAGCCTGGGACCTCTTCTGGTGGGACGAGAAACCGACCCGAAACAGCTGCTAACGGTGAGTTTCTGCCATTTCCGCTCGTTTCGAGAGAGGTTTCGCATGTACGGGATGGGGCTCCGGTGTAGCGGCAGATAATGCCGGCGTGTTCGCGCTCCCTCCCAGCTAGCAGTTTACAGAGCCCAGTCGCTGTACATGGTCGTTTTCGCATAGCGTAACAGCGTCTGGTCGGGCTAGTGCTCAGCCTGGATTAGCCACGCAGGGCCCTCATGTTTTAGGGGATGCAGCGTCGGGGGGGGGGGGGGGGGGGGGGGGCAGCAATTTCGCGTAGCCGCAGGCGATCTCGGAGCTAGGCGACGACCTAGGGTTGCATGTTCAGCCTGCTGTGAAAGAGCGCATCTGGAAAGGGGAGTATGTGGAACTTGGGCAATTACTAAAATTCGATCCGCTCCACACGAGTCAATCGCTCATGTTCGCGGTCGATTCGGTAGGTGGAGGTCTGCAGCTGAAGCCCCAGTCGCGCTCGCCGTCCATTCGCTCTATTGAGCAATGGACAAATGCCATGCTGGTGTTCGTGGCCATTTTCGCGGAGCGCCATGCTTCTCGCTCGCGCGAGCTGCTGAAATACATGAGTATTGTCTTGTCTTGTCTTGTCAGTACTGCACCAACCGCCGCTGCTGGGCTATAAACGTGCAGTCCCTCATGCATACATATGCAGCACTTTAAAATCTCATTTTGGACGGCTGCCGAGTGCGGGTACAACTGGCACGATTATGATGTTCAATTCCGGCTAAGGCACGCGAGGCAGCCGCACATGTCTTGGGCAAGAGTGGACAGTGAGCTCAGGCTACTCGTTGCCACAACGCAGGCGCGAATTTTTCGTACCTACGGGCAGTCTGCAGCGGGGTACCCCCAGCGAAGCAACCAGCGCCCACCCCTCTTCCAACCTAACAGAGCACGACCGCGGGGTTCGAATGTATGCTTTGCATTCAATGGAGGGGGCTGCCTGCGGGGGAAACGGTGCCGTTACGCGCACAGATGCCTGCGTTGCAGCGACCCCTCGCACGGCGCAGCGGCGTGTGCAAAATCAAAGTCGTCCGCTAGCAAGTAACGGACCTACTCCCACCTCCATTGATATCACTAGTGCAAGCAATTTGTCATCTCCTCTGCCGGTTCTAAATCTAATTTCTCCGCATTCACATCGGACGCTCGCGCCTACTCCCGTTTTATTGGACCGTTTATTACCCTTTCTGCACTCATACCATTACCAAGGCGATGCCCGTTCCTTAATCCGAGGTTTTACGCATGGTTTCCCCCTAGGTTTCAAAGGCGAGCGTGTCTCCATGACTGCAACGAATTTGAAGTCGGCCTTTGACCATCCCCAAATAGTAAAAAATCACTCCAGAGAGTGCATGTGCGTCACTCTGCCCGGTGCGGGCGGCTTTGAATTATTTGCGCATTCGTCCTGAGCAGAGAGGGGCATTTTTTTCAGCAATTCAACACCACTCCCTTGTCAAGATTTGAATTTAACCGCATTTTGCGGCGCTGCGTGTCATTGTCGGTCTCCCGCTGCAATTGTTACACGGCCCACTCCTTTAGAATAGGGCAGGGGCAGCTACATCTGCAGCTATGGCGGGCTACTTGGACGAACAAATTCAAGTAATGGGGCGATGGACATCTCACTCGTACCGTCGTTATATTCGTTTAGAGGTGTTAACATAGACCGGGACAAGCGTCGAAGCACCGACTTACCTATAAGCAATTTAAGCCCCAGTGTAAGCCCCAGTGTGCTGTGCCACACTATAGGTCTGTGAATTATGCCGTGCCCTTATTCTACACATAGTATTTTAATGTACAATGTTTACAATAATACACAACGTTGACAACATTGATTGAGTAATGATAGTCAAGCTGCAACATAAGACAGAGGACACATATGTCCTCGCTCATTAGTCGAGGAGGATACTGCCGGGTTTGTGCTTTTTTCTCTTCCACATCACATATAGGCCTCCCCACTCCACCACCACTCGGTGCACGTACCTGGCGTCAACCAACACCAAAACATTGCAGCTGGAATGCGGCGGGCAGTCCAAGAACGATCGCTCCGCGGTCAGTCCGATCAACCTCTGTAACTCACACGAGCAGTGAATTACTCTTCTTTTGAGACGGTTATTACTATCCGACGCTGGGACTTCAGCCTTACGGAACAACATGCGCATACGCTCTTTTTGGTATCGTCACCTTCGTTCATTCTTTGCCTACAAATGTCTCCATCTGAACTGTCATCAGCTGGTATTTCTCGAGCTCCTCGTTTCTATCACATTCGCGTAGTATTAATTAACGCTATTTTCATTTCGTGCTGTTCTGGCATGCTTTCTATCTGCAGAGTAATTGAAAATTCCGCGTTGGTGCATCAAAATGTTTTAAGAGTTGGAATGACCGCGTTAAACACAAGCGGTATAATCAATAGGTTGAACCTTCTACAATCAGGGCTTGGTTTAGTAAGGAAAACAGTGATAATTCCTTATTAAGGCTATTGCCAAATTTGCATATTGCGGGTAGTACTGCGCAACTGACCTTCAAATAATGATAATATAGGTTATACATCAAAGAGAATATAATTTTAGCAATTTTGTGCCTGTTATTAAATCACTGCTCCCAATGGTGAACTATGCCGTTTGAGTCATGCGAAATAGCGAGGTAATAAGCCAACCATACGTTATACATACAGTGTATAAGAGTAGAACAGGGAATGCGGTCTGCTAGGAACTGTCATATTTTGGAAGAAACACTTTATGACCCTCAAGGCTTGAAAAATTAGCAGGCTGCGTCCAGCCTCTCGCCTAGCGAAGTTGACCAGAAGCAATAAAATATTTTGTCTCTCCGCCAGTGCGACTATGGCCGCACGAACGAGACAAACACAACCAGTGATTACACGATACCTCTCCGCCTTGCGAACCATGGCTGCTAGCGTCATGCACGGGATAAGAATCACATACAAAACTGTGGCATCACGATATCCCTCCGCACGAAGGGATAAGTTCCACTACTTGAGCGGGATAAGAATCACAACAGTGTGTGGCATCACGATATCCCTCTCATAGTAGACTTGCTAAGGGGGTAAATGCTGCATTTTTTAGTACATATGTCCTACTTGGCACAGATGTTCCCTCGGGCAAATGAACAATTTTCATCTAAAGAGACAATCTGTATCTATGCAAATACGCCTTAATTTGCATGATTTATGCAAAAATACATATAAAATTATCAAAAAATATATGTGCATTCAGCAGAAATACCTAATTTGGCAGAGTATTCTATAGAGTATAGGTGGAAACATTCCTGCAAAAATTTGTTTCATACCTATGTAAATTAACATAAAATTTGCATAATTATGCAAGTTTTTGTGCAAAAATCTGCATTTTTGAAAGAATTTCTAATCTATTAAGCACTGGATCTCGTAGTACAAAGTTTGAACCTGGGATGAATGTTCCTTGGATCAAAAGCAAATGATTCATCTAAAGAGACAAACTGTCTCTATGCAAACAACCTGTTATTTGCAAAATATGCATATTAATACCTATACATAGATAATCAGAACAAACAAAAAGCAATCATGTGACAATGTCTTAAATCGGTTGAACTTGATATCCCCAAAGCTACTAGAATAAGACAATATTCTCTCAACAACACTCTTCTGTTGCTTGAATTGTTTCCATATTATTTAATTAACTCAGGCATTTTATGCATAAATTATGTCAATAAGTATATAAGACGTAAAGTTTCGAAACATATTGATCTTTAAAATCATTTTACTATCAATATTCCCTCATTGCATAAATACTTTTCAGGTTGGGAAAAATAACACTCGATAGTGACACTCTTTAGATATGATTAGTTCTATAAATATAACAGTAGGTCCTACTTAGGAATAGCACTAATATCATGAAAATCGGAACAATATTGCTTACAAAAGGAACTTTTTTTTTTCCTTCAAACAGTACACAACTGAGGTCATGGTCAGAAAATGATTACAAAAAAAAAAACTACCATAGTGAAAGTGTGAATTCTGATTTTAATTGTATTTTGTAGGGAACCAAGCGAATCAGAGGCTTTTTACATCAAACTGATTACAAGCTTATGCAAACTATGTGGATGCAAGGGTATCTGCACACATTAAGAACTTACAAGCTTGAGTTAGAAACAAAATTTGTTTCTGAAAAAAAAATCCCTCTGGCCTCAGTATACTACGAGCTGACATTGGTTTCTTTGATTTTGTGTACATATTTTTCGAGGGTCCCATACCCTACAAGCTTTGCTTTTTAGTGGGACCCTCCATTTCCATTCTAATCTTTGTATTATGTATATGTATATACCTTAGAAAAGAAATTCTGTTGTTACTCGTGACCACTTGTACGTTTTCTTTGAAATTGTTACAAATATGTTCTGTAAATGTATTGTATATAATTTTCCCTGTTTATTCAATGGAAATAACATTGAAATTAAATTGAAATTGAGCTGCTATGGCATGGAAACTGTTCTAGGAAATTTATATACAATAACATTGTGATATTAAGGCAACAATGTATGCAACAATTGTCATGTGAACAATATAGGAGATGTTATACTTTAAGTCAAATAATCTTAGTCTCTGACTTAAAATCAATCAATTTCAACAATAAATCAAAGGAAAATAATGTTCATTGCTATAAAAGAGTACATTACATGACCTCTACAATTACTAGGATGTGATTTATCAAGAGATTGTCACATGCTACTGTTTGCAAGGATCGTAAATGTCATATTCGCCCTGGTTGTGATTGTTTTCCATTGGGATAGTGTAACTCCCTGGCGGTCCTACAAATATTATATTCCACCACATACCAGCTAATACCTGTACAGCTGATCATGACCTACATGATCTTGAAGCTTTTTAAAAAAATAATTATGTTAACTGGTTTTGTGTAAAGACGTCAGAGGTTAAAAAAAAAATACACGGTTAAAAATGTAAAAGGTAAGAATGTCAGAGGTTATTCCGTGCATCAAGATTAACTGTCATGCGACCCACATACTAAATGCAATGACAGTGATGACTATACTATGTCACTGAATGCCATGTCCTTTCCTACTTATCAAGAGGAAATAAAAACTTGAGAGGGGAGGGCTTAACATTTTTTGTCAATAATCAACAAGGGAATCACTGTCAGGTAGAACATGCACAAATATGTACTAAGTTTCATGATACCTTGATTCACAAGAAAAAGTAAAATATAGCACTTTCATTAGAGCTTTGACCTTTTGCCAGGAAATTTCCCTGAAAATCTCCATTAGGTATAGCTAATGCATGTACATCGTGTATATATTAAGTTTCATGAAAAATCCTACAAGCATTGCACAAATATGAGGGAAATAGTGAAATTTTAAGGGCCCAATTGACCTTGATCTTTGACCCCTGACCTTTGACAAATGACCCCTAAATCCCTAGAATATTCCTGCCAGTACCAAGTTCCATGAAGATACCTCGAACCATTTGCGAGATACGGAGATACGGATACCCATCATACGTCATCCTTGGACCAAGTTTGGTGAAATTTGCCTAATCCAGTCTGAATTATCTCAACTGATACAATTTGTTAAGTCGACCTTGACCATTAACATCTGGTACATTCGGGTGTTAATATGCGTAATATGCTAATTAGGTGGTATTTGGATAGAGAAATAGTGTTTTGATATTACAAACCATTTCCTTTTGACAAAAGGATATGCATACTACTTTGGTAGTTTTATCATAAAATGCAGTTCTTAGACTGTGTAAGAAAAATGTTTTTAATTTACTTTCTTTAGTAATTTATTATGTAAATTAGGTGGTAATGATAGTTCAAGTATTCAAATTCTTTTCTCATTTTGTTTCATAGAGTGTTTACAACGGGTAAGATATATCTATAGGAAGAGATTTAAGGGGGTTTTAATTGCTTACAAAGCAATTTGCATTTATCTTGCATAATTATGCACATTTTGTTTATTTACATAGGTATGAAATCAATTTTTGCAGGAATTGTTTGCACATATTCTATAAAATACTTCTACCAAATTAGGTATTTCTGCTGGATGCACATATATTTTCAATAATTTTTATATGTATTTTGCATAAATTATGCAAATTAAGATTTATTTGCATAGACACAGATTGTCTCTTTAGACGAAAATTTTTCATTTGTCCTTGGGAACATCTGTGCCAAGTAAGACATTTGTACTAAAAAATGCAGCGATCGCCCCTTTTTTCGCCCTTAGCAAGCCTACTATCACGAAGAGATAAGTACCACTACTTCCGCGGGTCAGCTCAGCCCTATCGCCGGAGAGCATGGGCGTGACCCCTTGGCGGTCTTCCCAACTAAGCTCCGAGCGACACCACCTGTTGGCCATAATTTATGGGTGTCGCCGGCATGCGGGCAAAACCGCTCTTCGCACAATACTATATTGGTCAACTCGGGTCTGAAATCATGAAACTCCCCAAAGCCGAAGCAAACCGCTTTCCTGTGTATCACACCATAAGCGAACAGAAGAACAATAAAATACATCATACTAGTTAACCTTAATTAACAAAGTTCTGTGTGTATCGGCGAATAGGCGTAAAAATTGGTAAAGTCCGCCAAAAGAGATGTGGAACGGTAATTCATTTAAGAACCAGTATAAAGACATCTTTTGTCTTTTTATTAAAATTACATTGATGTATTTAACAATTATTTTTGTTCATTTCGTTTTTGTTTTTGTTTGATGTTTGATGTTCTTTTGTGTATCTTCTGTATAAAACTGATTTATGATTTTTGAAAATAACTTAGGTTCCAATTTTACATGATTTGTAACAACGGTGTACGCGCGCCTACAGGCCTTTTTATGTGTACACCACTTTCCACTTTACTTGTTGCATGTTGTAATCTTGAACAATTTATGACTGTAATTCTGATGTCATTGTTGTGGTTTCTTTTATATGTCATGTTTTTTATGTTCATCTGTAACACGGAATGCTTCATGTTGTTTTTATTGTGATTGAAATGGAAATAAACGAATTGAATTGAATTGAATTGAAAAATTAATGTAATTTTAAAGAAATCTTTTGCCTTAGCTAATAAAGCTAATATAGGGCCTATTATGAAAGCTCTTATGAAATCTTCTTTGAAACACATAAATGCACATTGTATTCACACACGACTTTAACGCTGATAGACAAGAGTATACATGGATATCTTGAGTACGGACAGAGTTTGCGGGCGAAGCTTTTTGACAATTAGTGCTCAGGACTATATCACTTGCGAAACACTTAGGTGAAACAAGTCTAAAGCTGACCCGATTGCGGCAACTTGTGATATGGACACAGAGAAAGTAGAAATGGCATTAAAATACAAGTATACATTTATATGTAGACAACATTTTGAGATACAATATGTATGGCCATTTCCTCAATGATAGGCCCCAGGCCTACCAGGGAAATGAGACGTCTCACCTCCCTGATGTTGCATAGATACTGTATAGGGGGTAATTTGAAGGTGGAAGACAAAATCATACAGACCATAACAATTAATAGAGTAAACTGAATAAATAAAACTTTGAAATTAAAATGTTATTGTATACAGTAATCCAATACATCACAAATGGGGAAAAAAGAAGAAGAAAGTTCAAGTTCGAGTTCAAGTTCGAAGAACCCGTCGAAAAGCTTTAGACCTCTTAATGTTCATTGAATTTGAAATTTCAAAGTGCGAAGTTGTACTCCTATAAATGAAATTGAAATTGGTATATGGCATGAAATTGATCATCTATCCAGTTGGCGCGAAATCTAATGCCAACTTTGAGTCCTTAAATTGAATGAATATCTCTTTAAAGTGAATGAAAAAAAAAATCTTTAAAAAGGATGACCTGAAACGAAATGGAATGCTTACAGAATTAAAGTGAGACCAGAGCAGTGGCAAAAAAATCGCTTGAATTTGAACGCCTTTTTAATAATTCGAATGCAAATCTGATGAAATTGGAGGGGGGGGGGGTATATTAAACATGATATTCATGTCATGAGACAGAAGTGTCGTGAATGTGGAGTTAACAGACATTTTGAATGTATTCACAATCTTGATAACAATGCTTCGGCAAAAGTAAATGTCAAGTCGTATAAAGTGGCATTGGCTATTTATTGGGGTAAATATCAAAATTAAATTTTGCAATAAAACAAATTGACAGGAGTAATTAAGAATACTTACAATATCCTGAACCATCTCCATTGGTTTCCAGTAAGCCAGCTGGTAATGTTTTAGGTTCTCGTTGTAATTATGCTTGAAAGCTACTGTATACTAGTACAATGTAAATTGGTCGGTCCCCATTTACATGACTTGTCAGATCTTCTTCTTGAATTTACAATTCAAAATCAAATTCTTTAGTAATGTGGCAAAAAGTATTGACGATCGTCTGCGCTTCCTTGGCATACGTGCATTTCCGATGGAACAACCCACCATAGAATCTTTGACAATATTATAAGAAATATTATATTATATTCCAGAAATATATGTAGCATCATTTTTAAACCACATAAAAGGTCATGTACACGTGTGCAACAGCCCCATTTAAACAGTGTCCAATGATGGACTAATCAATATGAGGGAATAATCTGCACAAAAAGAACGTTTATGTTCTGAAATGTGTTTCAGTAGTCTCTAGTGGAACAGAAGATACTGGGTTACTATTAAAAGCTATTAAAAGCCTTGGTTACAAGCGGCCGTGCACCTTCGTACGTGTGATCCGAGACAATTGTCAATGTTAAAATAGTAAGATTTTAGGTTGTAGGTTGTGAATTTGCTTAAGGGAACCAATACCTTCAGATGAAATTTCTCTTATTCAAATGCTTGACATGTTAGATTGATTGATTGCAACTTTGAGTCAGTCGGACAAAGAATTTGAAAGCTACAGCTCTTTGAGTATTAAGATTAGTTGAAGATGGCGACAAATTAACTTAGGGTGAAGAACTAGTGGACATTATGTCTCTCTATTTTTCTACAAAAATATTCAGTTTTTTTCATAGTTTTCTCTTGATTATGCGCTTGCAAAATACATCGTTCGTGCCATATTTGAATTTCAGACGAGTTACTATAATTGTTGAGAAAAGTTGAATGATGTGAAATTTTATGAGTATCAAACCTTGAAGACATGCCAGCAAATATGTCACAAGCTCTATTCTATTGAGTGTTAAACTTTACAAAGCTGGGATTTCCTTATTTCTTTCCTGATTTGTCTCAAACTTTCAGTGACTAATATCAAGCTTTTGAATAAGAATCATGGCATAATGAAGGTATTGGTTCCGTTTTATCTGAAGCTGCAATTGTTCCAATGCCATAGTGATAGCGATTATTCTGGCAAGGGTGGTGTTGCTTGATCTCTGTCACGACATACATAACTTTGATCGCTTTTGATTATGGCTACCAGTAGTTTTAAATTCAACCAATCTTGATCATGTCTCCTTTTTGACTTGACGTTATGCAGAGATCTATTCAATACTCTGCTGGGAATCTGATTAGTGAGGAGATAGCTGAAAACCTGGTCGAAGGTGCTGAAGAAACAGTGTCAGCAGCAGATCTACATGCCATAGAAAGTGGAAACCAGCCAGATGACAATACAAATGCATAGTTTCAGAGGGAACCAACTCCCAACAATTTAAGTCTGTGTGGTGAAAGAATATTAAACATTGAACTTATCTGTGTATCTTTAGTAATTAACTTGTTCAACTCAAAATGTCAATTTGAAGATGGCAGTTTGAAGATGGCACTTAAAAAATAATAGGAAAAACTTTCTGTATATGCTTTCGGCCACACGTATACCATAATGCCTATGATATACGCACAATTGCAATAGGACAATGAATTTCCTGATTTGGCTCCACTTTCTTTGACTGTTTTACGGGCAGTTCCATAAGTTGTTGCTTACAACATACATTCAAGGGTTAAGATCCTATACTGCCTTCTCCATAGCATAAATAAGAATGATTGTTTTCATTATTACTCTTTGATAATGTAGATGAACCTCTCTTCTTTCCCTTTGAATATTATTTGAGACATATTTTAGTTAGGTCACAACCTCCTCCTCCTCCTCCTTTTTTTTGTGTGTGTGCGTATGTTTTTCCTCAATCATTATTGGTCTAAAATTGTGTATCAGTGTTCCATTGTTCCATATACCTGTTTTTATTCTTGGACCTATGACCTTACAAGCTTGCTTTTTAATCCCCATTGTATTTCTCCTATTTTTGAAAGATTACAGATATGAATACTGCTGTAAATAGAAATTTGTGGGGTTTTTTTTCTTTTATAATTTGTCGAGATAGTTGTGCTTGTTTGGGTAACTGTCTCACCTCATTAACTTGTGATTTTTGTATAACATAATTGCATATTTCTGTACGATTCTTTTCTTTCTTTAGAAATAATAAGTGAATTGAAATCTGATATTACGGATTGAAATGTTGTTCCATACAGGAATGAAATTAAAGAAGTTGTGTCTGCTTTGGGAATTCATCGTACACTCGGACCCTTGACTTTGTTCATAACTTGTAGATAATGTACCGAAAGATACATACTCTATGGTTGTTACAACACATCAATGGATGTGCATATATCATGCATAATATGTAATATAGCTTCTATTATATCCCTCACAAATTGCTTCTCGTCCTCTGATTGGTCGAGAGCACTGTAAACAACAAAACATAATTCTACCATACAAATGACTATACTCCCTAGGGAAATGGTAAAAACTATACCACGCTGGTGATTTTCGCGCCTTTCTTGCTTCGCTTCGCGACGCGAAATATTTCACGTGTAAATGAATGGGTATCGCAGCACCTTTGCTTCGCGAGGGATGTCATGTACAAATGAATGGGTATCGCGGCGCCTTAGATCACTGCACTTCTCGAGAACCACAAGGCACGCATACACTCAATGCGACACGGGTTACGTTAGAGAGACTCAGAGACTCTTATAAAGCCCTCATTCTACCTAAAAAGAAAAAAATGTATTACGTTACAACAGAGTAGGCGATATCGTTGATCTATAATTAGACAACAATAAGCAAGCTAGGGTTCTTCGACGTACCGTAGGCCTTTGGGGAGTTCATGCTTCGCCGTTTGAAAGTTGGTCTCGCAGTTCACTAACTCGAGCGACCCACCCAAAAGATGTTGACAAACGAAACTGCAGTAGATAGTAGGCCTGCTTTAACGTTAGCGCTAGTTAAGCCTAACGTTAGTTCTACCTGTCTAACAGTAGGCCCTATTTCCCGTAATTTCATTCCTAATAATTATTTTTTAGAGTGTCTGACGAGTTAGTTACCGTACGAACCGTACGAATCACACGAATTTACAGTGGCACTCGATGCTTTAATCGCTAGAATTTTTCCAGTGCCTAATCTAACCTTATACGCTGTTACTGAATGCTACCCAAATTTACACTGTATACTTGCATTTTAACAGGAAAAACTTAAAAAGAGGTAAATTACAGAATACCAGCAGTCGAATACTCTTAAATTCATTGGGAGGGATATAAAACAAATATACCAGGCCAATCTTTCGAGGCACCGGTTGAAACTATGTGCCTTCGGTGACTTCAGTAGCACCAGAGCCTCTCAGGCCTGGTATATTTGTATAATAGTCCATAATATAGTATACGAATAATTTATGAGTTGTGAGTGCATAGGGCACGAATATCGCACGAGGCGCGAGATAAGCCACTGGTCTATTCAACAAGGCGCGTAGCGCCGCGTTGAATAGACCAGTGGCGAATCTCGCGCCTCGTGCGGTATTACGTGCCCCAATGTACGAACAAAATCATAAATTATTCGTTTTATACAACACCTTGTCCACAATCACAGTACTAAATTAGTGACCGCCAACTCAGGAAGGCCCCAAAATAAATGTAACAATTAGGCCGAGAATTGTAAACCACCCTGTGTACTGCTTTCAAACACTCGTCATGATTCGACCACACAGTCACAGGAATCACAAACTCCGCAGGGTCTATACCCATTCTACGCTACGTTAGATCGAGTTAGGCCTGACTGTTAGGCCGATCTGAGATGTCGGTAGATCTAGTAGTAGGTCTAGACTTTGTCTATTTCCGAAAATGATTGTGTATAAAAACACAGAAAAATAATCAAATTACTGTTTCTCAAGTTGAAATGAAGTCTTGATTTTGGGATCACTGTGGTCCACGTAGCAGATCAGAGTCAAAAGTAAAAACACAGCAGTAGGTATAAAGGCCGCAATACATGCAACTAGCTAGGTAAAGTAGCTGCGCGTACACGTTAACGTTGCAGTACTCCGCCGCGCCTGGTCTGTGAGACTTACCGGCAGCGCAGCGCAGCCGGCCAGCACGTAGTTTGTTGGCGCTTTGCTAGTGTGAGCCACAGAACTCTGTGAGCGGCCATGCATTAGTAGCCCCCCGCGAAGCCGTGCTATAGTACCTTCGAGCCGTGCAATAGGCCCATGCCAGGGGCCTATTGTATGGCTGTCACTCTCAATTAGTTTGATAGGTATTTTCTATTGAATGTCATGTGACATGTTCTTGGCCAATCACAATTCGACATCATTCTGAGGTGTTGTATAATGTCTCCTACCGTGTATAATCTAATGGCAAAGCTACCATGGTCTACATGGTAAGATTTGGTATTTTTTTCCATTAAACATCTGTTCCCAATCTTTAAAAAAACCCAGATAAATGAGAAACAACAAGACAAATCATGAAGACAGTTTATCAATACGTTAGGGAATCTACAATTGAATGGATTTATCAATGTTCATGATAAAGTTATAGTCAGAAATTATGTTCGAAATACATCGTCTCAAGCAAGACTATTTGTGACCGTGCATCACAAAACGAACAAAAAGTCGCATCCCATGGTTTTGTGTGAGGACTCAAAAAAGGTGAAATGGGTCAACCGAGTCAATCTTGAGTTTTTCGTATTTTCTGAAAGACCTAGATTCTTCTTCTACATTACTCTTTAGTTTAGGATTATAACATAAATGGAAAAGTGTGTTTTCAGCAGTTTTTCTACAACCCTTTTTGGGGGGAGGGTAGAATGGTCAGGTGCGCCTTTTGAGGTCCCTTTCCATTTCTTGAATTCCATTGCACACGCTTTAATTTCAAGTCTGATAACTTTTGTAAGCATAACGCTACCGCTTTGAAAGTTGGCATTAATCCTATAAAGAATGTCTTCATAGAACATGCTCAATTTCAGCTTAATCTGATAATTCGTTTATTGTTGATGCTCCGGTGGTATACATCCTGTGTTTTGTCTCTATCATCGCACAGCTAGCACGGCTTGATAAAGATTAAGCACTTGAATAGACCCAGTACTTCAGAGCCTCTTTTTTTTCAGTTAACACTTTTCCGGAGTGTGTGTTTTCTTTCCAGTATTTAGGTATGTTAGGGGAGTCCATTTGAATTGAGTTATACATTATTTCAAAGCTTAAAGTTCGTTCTTTCAGAATCTGCCCTTAAATGAAAAATCCATGTCTGGTGACGTTTTCTTGGTTTTGTGATGCAGGGTCACATTTTCTCTTCAATAAACAATTGTAACAAACAGTTGTATGATAACGGTCATTGATTAAGACAGCATTATTAGTGAATGTTGATTGTTAACAATATAGGTGTTTAGCTTTGTATAATCTGACTTCCAGTAGCCGCACTGTTTAAGAGGGATAACAGTAAAAGTTTTAGATACGTTAACTTTAATAGGAAGGACAGCATTTTCATAATGCACAACTGATAAGTATAGATTGTTGATGGGTGATGCTCAAGTGTTCTTTGGATATACAAAAAAAAAAATGACTTGAGGAAATTACAAGATTAGAGTGGTGCTTGCTCTTAGTTTTAATGTAGCTGAAATTTTTACAAAAATGAGAGAAACTGTTCTTACCGGGCATGTACATCAATGCATTATTATTATTTTTTTTTATAACATTAGCACATTGAGGTAATTGGTGAAAATGTTCGTGCAAACTTTTGGTATGTAGAACTATTTTTGATGTTAGTAAATACTTTATGTATCCATTTTTATAATATTCATTAAGTAAATATCAATGCTGAAGATTTGTTTGTAGTGTGGTATCAAGAAAATTTAGATAACACTTAACAAATTTTTTAGTGACATGCACTGCAGTATGTACCTCACAAACTATAGTACCATGGAAGAATAGCTAAAAATGACCATTTGTAAAGTTGCATTATGGGTTGGTGCATTGTACAGTAAGAAACTTGAGGTCAGGTGAATTAATACTATGAGTTACAGTGAAACAGTATCTATTTTGGTAATGTTTGCTTGCAGCTTAAAGACTAGCCATTAACAATTAATTAAAGTTATCAGATTTTGTGAGAACAAGGAATTGAGAGGGACAGATAATTTCAGACATTTCAGTATTAAAGCTCAATTTATTCAGGGCATTTTTTCCCCTAAACTATTATTCGTAAAACTTTAAGCTGACGTCGATTCATCTCTGTCACGTTAATTACAGCAAATGGATTTCTTTCCTTTGTAACTGGAGAAACACTCACAATAATAAAGTGCATTCACATGATGTTACATGCAGCAGTGATTTTATAGACCATGAGCTGCAGCTAGTATAGGTGTGATTGACCCAAGTCCAGGACGCGGGTCATTCTTACATTCATATTTTAGCGCCCTCTCTCATCACTCCTTGTCCAGGCCTATTCATGTATACACAAAATGACTTGCTGGACAGTGATCGGAGGAGTTAGATTGGGGGAAAACGAAGGAATAGAAGCAAAATAAGAGCAAAAGGCTTTAAAGCAGTGGGGGAAAGGTACAAAAAATTGCAAAAGAACCAAGATCCAGCATGTTTGTATAACACAACATTATGGGGGGAAAATGTGGACAAATTCGTGTTTTCAGTGCGCATGTTGGTAATAGGCCTATGTATGGTCTAAATTTAGGAGTAACTAGAACTGTAGCAATCAAACCATTTTGGAAGAGGGGGGAACTAGTGAAATGACAGCATTTTTACCTTACCTTTGAACAAATGGCCAAACAGATTCAGAGAATTGATGTCTAGGAATACGTGTGTATTATAACTTTATGAAGATACTTTCCCACACTGCAGAGACACGACCGGGGAAAATTGTGACATTTTGCAATTTAAACTTGACCAGTAACCTTTGACCCTTGATCTTAGGTATGTGCAACCGTGATTTGATGGGGACAACTTTATCCACTTATCTATGCATGTGCCAAGTTTCAGCGGGGGAACTGTAGCGGTTCCTATAGTTTATCGTCCACATATTATTCCTTATATTACAAAGAGACAGATGGAAGACATTTCCACGCATTTAACACGTACACATATGCACATTATAGCTCCATGTCTAGACGTGCACACACACAGACACACACACATGATGAATCAATATAGTGATGAGGGACATTATACTATGGTAGACAACTACATGTACATTTTTGTAGGCCATACGGACTAAAAGCTAAAAAAAGTAACAAAACTATCTTATCTATTAATTTTACCATACTATTAATATAGCAGCCTATCCTGTATATGATTCAAAGAACGACCCAAGTCCATAATCATTATGATTCAAAGAACGACCCAAGTTCATCACAAACAAAAACGACCTCTCCACAATGAACGTAAATGTTAATTGTGATGATAATATATGTACTAATTTGTATATACAATGTTCCATTCCCATCACAGTTAAATAGAATATCATTGGACTAATAAAAAAGATATGAAGTTTTTTTTTAAAGTTTACTCGAAATGACCTTCCATGGACTTGGGTCGTTCTTATATTCAGATATTCAATTTCTAATGTGGAACCATACCGAAAACTTCGGTATTGGTTGAGGCAGGTTCAAAAAGTACATTTGCAAGCATGTTAAGGAAACAAGACGTAGTTTTATGGTGATTGATTTGCCTTTTCCAAATTTACATGTTCAGTATTTAGATGTAACATTTTATTTAGGTGAATGTCTTCGTATGGTTTGCTTGTAACTTTCATGCAGCTGATTGGTTTTGAGAATTTCAGACAACGATGACCATTCTGCTTGTACATTGCAATCATCAAGGCTTTAATCTTGATGTCACATGCTGTATCATTCAAACTTGATTGCTCTGCAACTGAGAGTGCTGCCTGCAAGTGCATGTATCTTCATACTGAATTCAATTATGCAATCCTTAAGAGGCTACCAGTATTACATGTTGTAATCGAGGACAAGCTGAAAATGAACATTAACTTTTATACAGAAAAGTATATTTGAAGAGCTCACTTGCAAAAAGTACTACATCAATTTTCCATCATAATCCACTTTTTGGTCTCGAGGTACTCATTTTTAGGGCGTCTTTACACTTGTACGAACGAAAAGCTGAATATCCAACCAGAAACTGTTTAAAAATTACATTTAAAAGTCAGTTCGGTTTCAAAAGGTACTACATCCATTTTCGTTGGGTTTCAAAAGGTACTACATCCACTCCAATGACATCAATGAGAAAATGACCAATCAGAGAGCAGCATTGACTTGACCCTCTACCATTGTCTACTCATTTAATCTGTAAACAACAGAAGCTGGCTTTTGGCTTTTTGGTTTCTGTTAGAATCACCACGCAAGTCTAACAAATATCTTGAAAATCTCATCACATTTTGATCAGGGAATTGAGGTAAATGAAGGAGAACTCATTGACAAAACAAACCATCCTAAGAAAATGATAAAGAATTAAAAGCAGTAGACAAGAGCAAAGGAGAAACGGAGAAGAGAATGGAGAAATTACGCGACTTTCATGTAGTCCCACGTACTGCATTTACTGTTAGTTACCGGTACTGTGCGTTGCTGCTAGGGTGTTGAGTTTGAGCCATAAATTGTCCCCACAATTAAGTACAAACACTTTGTAGGTATGGGCTATGCCTCATATAAATGGCTTCACAGCTAATCAAGGTGTGACAACTAGTCTGAAAGCAAAGTTACTTTGTTAAATGTATACAATGACATGAAATTCTTACATCCCTACAAAAAGTGCTTTACGTGTGGGTATGCTGTGCTATTCTATACATGCATAATGTAAAGTACCAGGGCTGGAATCTACGTAGTGGCATGAAGCTTTGAACACTACATTCAAATTCATTCTTGTAAATGAAACGTTTTACTTATACAATGTCACAAGGGTAATACCAAATTTGTGTTTAGTATAGGTGGTCATAATTATTACTCTCCAACGGTCTTGATTTTATAAGCTTTTAGGTTATCAGATTTATCTTACCTGATAAAGAACATACCAGAATGAAATTCATATAATGAATTCAATTACAGCGTTGAGAAAATACAGCACATTCAGATGCTGCTTTTCAACCTTTTCACTTCCAAGTTTCATAGAAAAAAAAATGAAAAAAAGAGACAAAGAATACAGTATTCTTGAGACACGTGTAAAGGGAGAATTCATATAAAGAAAAATAGCCAAAAAATTAATACAAAGAAGAAAAAGAAAAGAAATCATAAGATAAAGCTTGTGAGAAAAAAACAAAAGAAAGAAGGAAGAGAGATCACCTGGTAAGATATTGTGACCCCTCCCCATCTATAACCGTTTATACATAATGGATCCCCCCGCCCCCATGCTCGATGGATCCAGAACATTTGAAGCTTGTGATAATTTGACTGAATGCCTAATGACAAATCATTTATTCAAAATATTGGTCGGCAACGGAGAAGTGGGGCATTAGCTGTGCATATTGGTTTGTTATTCTTGCTGCTAAATAGGGCAGGGCATTGTCAATTACCTAGGCCCCCTTGACCTTGTATCCCATTCCCATCAACACCATTGCCGGAAAAAAATAAATCCTCGAAACATTTCATAACATCACATTGAATAAAGTATATCTCTGGTATGTGAAATTTCGGTTTCAAAAGGTACTACATCCTCTTTCGGTTTCAAAAGGTACTACATCCACAAAAATATAAAAATGATTAATTATTAAAAACAAATGTATGGACCTGGATTTTCTTAGAGAGTGGTTTTATTGTCGTATCATTCAGCAGTATAATAGGGGGAAATATAATTCCAGTCTGAGCTTGCTAAATATGATAATAAAAAAAAAAAATTCCCTCAGAACTTGAAATTATGGATGTAGTACCTCTTGAAACCGAACTCTTCATTTCTGTCAATATGATATGTCGGGATGCTTTCATCATTTCTCAAAATTGTCTGTTTAGAATGAAGAGATGTGTAGTAAGAGAGGGACAGAGAGAGAGAGAGAAGAGAGAGAGGGGACGTGACTGTCTGTTTGTGCGTGCATGTGTGTGTGTGTGTGTGTGTGTGTGCATTGCAATAAATGTGCAGAAGCTGAGAGAGAGAGAGAGAGAGAGGGAGAGAGAAAGAGCTACAGGTATGCGAAAAGAGGATGGCAGAAAGGTGTATGACAGTGATGAGGAGTAAAAAGCAAATTATCTTTTTTTGTGATTGTAATATAACTAGTAGTCTTATTATTATCAACAAAATGATATATTTTCATATACTTCAAGATTCCTTCATTAATTCCTCAACATTTAACATGCTACAGAGGTCAGATGAAACTTGCAGTGCATACCCAATGCATAAGCCCATTCCCATCTACCAAGTAACTGAAATGGTTTACAAAAGTGTCCAAACAAGTGAAAAAATTTCAAGTAAAAAAAGAAAAAGGTCCTTTTATAGTATGTGACCTTAAGTCCATGCACTTTTGTTTCAACACTGTATGCATATTTCCTTCACAACAGAAAAAGAAATTTAAAGCGCAGGCAACTGCTCAGTGTCCAATTTTGAACTCAAGATGGCGACAAACATAATCATGACAATTATATTGAATGTATGATAACTCAGAATTGTGCACTTTTAGGCTTGACGAGTTTGTGTGTTTTTTTAATCATAACATTTTTCTCTACATTTGAGAAACATTTCATTTAGTTGCCACATGGTCACAGGTCACATATGCATCTCGGCCTATTATGC
The DNA here is from genome assembly GCF_040938485.1 of Diadema antillarum. Taxonomy (NCBI): domain Eukaryota; kingdom Metazoa; phylum Echinodermata; class Echinoidea; order Diadematoida; family Diadematidae; genus Diadema; species Diadema antillarum. Next base: position 107,609 of record NW_027271978.1, on the reverse strand, counting down.
GGAAAATGCTCCACCACAGACAGTTTTAGACCAGACACGTTAGGTGGAGGGGCGAAAAAGTGCCACATGCAGGAAAGCAAAGCCCTTTTATTTTTGAAATATGTATAGAATGTAGGCAAAAAAACCCTGTTTTTTAAGTTTGATTTTTTTTACAATTATCCTAGGGTGTATGTGATGTGTATGAGATCATAATGCTTTCGTTTTAGATTTGTAGAAAACATGAAGCCATTCGAGTGTTGAGAATTCCCCAGAGATTGAAGGTCTGCTTCTGCTTCTAAGATATGATTGGATTAATCTTCACACAGAAATCGATGACCCGAGAGGGGGCGGATGTCAATTAGTGAAGTTGTAGTTGTTGTTTTTTTTGACACACACCAAACTTGCGCTTTTTACGCGGATTTTTGTGTGATTTTTTTGTTTTGTTTTTGGTATTAAAGATGAAGGGGTTTCTTTTTTAATTAGTACCAGGGTCGAAGACAATTAACCTTCATAATCTTAATTTCCCAAGTTGACGAGAGAATGAAGCAGACTATGCAGTCTAAACTTTCGTACTGATACTATACTTTAAAGTTGTTTACTGAGAGACACTACCAAACTACCGTTTTTACAATGGGCTTTGGAATTGATGAACAACCCTGTTCAGTACCACCTTCATTGTCGTTATGAGTGATGTTCACGTTGAATTTTGTAGACTGTTTTATCAAGTTTTTTTAAACATATTAATTAAGTCATTTCTGTCAAAAAACTGTGTATCTTTTTTTTTTTTGTTCCTTGATTTCTTATACGAATGGTAGAGGTGCAATGGCAAAGCTATTTACGTCATACACTTATACCGGGCACACTCACTGTCGAAAAATAGTATTGGTATTAAGGGTATAACGTATCATTGAAATAGCGTGTCTTTCCTACCTCCCTGCGCGGAGAGCCAGCTTTAAGATGTTAGAGGGAAGGCACTTAGTACCGAAAGAGTGCGCATTGCATTCCACAACTGGTCATCGAAAAAGCGAGTATTCACAATTCATATGATGATGATCACAGTAACGATAATAACAATAATGATAATTGTATTGATATGACATATTTTGCATTTGTCACGTAAAAAATTGTCTCATTTTATTACTGTTTAATTGATGTTGTTGTAATGGTTAGAGAAAAAATGCAACTTTAACGACAAAAACCTGCACCAGCGTGACCGAAATAAGGAGATTTTGCGATGCACAATGAAAGTAAAAGACAGTGATTTGTTATCAAATGCTTATGGATGAGTTGACCCTATGTGACGTCAAAATACGAGGAAAAGCACACGTTTATAGCTTGGTCAAAACAGGACCATTTCAGAGAATTCTTGTTTCTGTGGACAGGAAGTGATGACGTCAAGCGGAGGCTTGACCTGTGCAAAATTAAATATGTAAGAAAGTTTTGACAGGTAGAAAATGCCAGCCAATAAGTAAAGGGGACAGGACTTCTGTGAAAACTTCCCAGGAAGTCGCTTCATTTAACTTATTTTACACGGAGACCTATGGTCCAACAAATGCATAAATAGGCAATGTTTAGGCGCAGAATTTAGATGCCACATATTATTGCGGAACAATTAGGACCAGGCTACGTCTGTTGCGACACAAATTGTCGTCCGTCGACAATTTGTGATGAGGGCTGATGGCACATTTTTTTTTTTTTTGGGGGGGGGGGGGTCAATATCATTCTTGACATAGTCATTGAAATACCAACACATAACTTACATAGCTACATCCAGCAAACAAGCCATGTAAAAAGTCGTGGTGAGGTTTCAAGGAAGGTTTCGTGCAACTTTAGTTTTTATTCAATTTTCATTTGCTTTTGTAATGCGTAGTATTGTTAACTTCACGTATGTTTCTTTGTTACTACATTGTATTGATATTGTGTAATTTTTGTTTATGAAAATGTTTTGCATTGTTGGAAATGAAATAAACGAACCGAACTGGTCTGAACTGCATCACAAATCTCTACTTTCCGAAATATGGACACCTACAAGCATTTTGCTCGTCAGTCAAATGTTTTTGTCATACACCAAACACACTGTATCAGAAGCACTTCCGTCCGCACCCAATGACTTAAATAAAAGTGAAAATAATTATGATAATACAGTTAATGCATACCAGTGACTCTTTGTAAAATGTTATGAGTGATGAAATGATCATTGCAACTCATTTTACAAAACGCTTAAGGTCGCAAGTATAACATTCTAAAAGGATGAAAATGGAGGGAGCTCCCCTGATCGTACAATTCGTAAACAGTGGCGAAACTGGGAGTTTTTGACCGGGGGGGGGGGGGGGGGGGGTTAGTGGGATGGAGGCAAAATTGTGTCGATCGTGATTCCATTTCCTTACCACCTAGAGAATGGTTTAGTCGTCTATGTATGAAAAATTTGTACTGCTGATGCGCGGTAAATCCATTTTTAAGTGTGATAAGATGATATCACATTAAGGCGAGGGTGGGGAAGCATGGCCCCATTTGCACCCCTGCTGATGAGATTGATCTGTATATGGTGATAATAGCCTAATAACTAAATATAAATAGGAAGCAAGTATGTAACAGAAATGAAAATAAGAACGGATAATATTTGAATAATCGCGATGTATGCCTTTAACCATAGGTTACACTGAGCTACCACTCCGCCATCCCCCATCCGCATCCCCTCAAAAATAAAGGGGGCAAATACCTCTCTACTGTTAGAAAACTGAAAGGCTCTTTTTGAGATTCAACGTAATAAAGCAATGTGAATATAACTTCATAGTGGTTTTAATACGAAGACCTATGACATGTTCAATCGATATCAAAGGTTAATTTTCGCACCAAGTGTGCTATAAATCGAGAGAACGGGCCCGCAGACACTTAGTACCCCCTGCCATGAACTACTAATAATTATATTGCCAATTCGGTATGAAAATAGAAAAAAAACCTTCAAGGCGTGCCTAGTGGTGAACCTTTGCTACCCTTTGGTAGGAGTGGAACGGCTAGTAAACAATATTAAAGGATCTATTTTGCTTTGAACCTAGACGTTAACGAATTCATAATTTATAAAGAAATTCTCAATTAGATGAAGAGATAGTTAGCACGGTGGAAGCAAAAGTATTTAACGCTGATAATAAAAGTTTACTCAGAGAAAGTTTTATTTTGTTCGTTTGTTTGTTTGTTTGTTTGTTTGAAAAGAAAGTTGATTTTTTTTCTTCACTTATGACAATACCTGATTTGGCTGTAGTACTTGGTTCATCTGGAGAGAAAGAGAAAATATGAAATTAACTACATATTTAGATAGTAATTGCAGTCAGTCTAGCAAGACATTAATTTTCGAGTGTTTGATAAAGCGCAGAGAATAATGTAGACAGGCGTTTGTTTTACAAAAGAGACATTTAACATAAAGTAGAAGCTTCTTTTGTATATGTATATATATATATATATATATATATTGATAATTGTGTTAAAACAAATTCAGGATTATTGACGATGACTCTACCAGAATTACATAATGATATACAGGATGGCCCAGGAAGAACGGAACACCTATGATCTTTAATTTCAGCAATATTGTTGCAAATATGTAATCAATTTGCATAATGTTGGAAAGGCCATTGTTTTTTCAACAGGATGACACCAAATTCTTTAATTTCGGTTAATGTGTTATGATTTTAGGATAATTTTTGTCAACCCTTGGAATTTTCAAAATATGATCATTTTGCACTCTCAGAGATACCGAAACCAGCGAGAATTTGCTTGCCATAGAACCAGTAGCATTCACAATGACATTCACATTATTCGCAATAATAATGGACAATGACAATCACACCATCCGCCCTACATTCCACACAATGTGAACGCTACTGGTTCTATTGCAAGCCGAATTCACGCTGGTTTCGGTATCTCTGAGAGTACAACATGATCATATTTTGAAAATTGCAAGAGTTGACAAAAATGATCCTAAAATCATAACACATTAACCAAAATTAAAGACCTTGGTGTCATTCTGTTGGAAAAAGAATGACCTTTCCAACAGTTTGCAAAATGATGTCATATTTGCAGCAATATTTTTCGCACTTTAAGCAAAGTTATACATGTACCTTATTTCGATCACTTCTGTTTTTTTTCTACTACAATGTATAATTACTATAAGGTCCTCCTCAATTGTTTTACATTCTTTTCGATACATGTTCTGTTTACCTTATTCTCTGTTGTCAAAAGAAGTGTAACTTATATGTTTTGTCGTAAAATGAAATAAACTTTGAATTGAATTGAATTGAATTGAATTGAATTGAATATTGCTGAAATTAGAGATCATATGTGTTCCATTCTTTCTGGGCCACCCTTTATAAATAATGAATATTTCTAATGTATTATAACAGTGCTCTTAACTTATACTACCTATGATACATTAATCGAACATAACAATCATGTTCGATTTGATTACAAAGTTGCACGTACCGAAAGTCTTTGGTTGAAGATAAATCCTAATTGTCTTGATAAGCTTATGGTTATTCGGTAAAATTGGGAAGAAAACTATTACTAATGTTAATCTATTTCATGATAGCTTGCCTTTTGTTTTGAAAAAGATTGATTTTATAGCAAATATCTTACTCCTTAAAGATATCAATTCGCAAGATTTGCGCATGATTTGCCATTTCAATTCGAAAAATCAAAAATGTCCTACATGTACTAGGGGGATGTAAACTTTAAAACAACAAGTATACGAGATATTTCAAATTCAGAGTTTAAAAAAGAAAAATCGAAAGCTCCCGTTTACGGGAAGAGTTGACGACAGCCCTCTTCCACATCTTTCCCCTGCTCGGTCCCCTCCATGCACAGACTATGGCTACATTTTAATTTTCCATATTATTCAACAAAATGTGTGCACCAGATTGTTGAATTGAGAGGCATTGCACAGCTATGGGTATGGGTTTCTTCCGAGATAATCAGAAAAACGTAAAATTTTAGTATTTTCACTTGAGCTCTGATCTTTGACCAAATGGCCAAAAACGTACCAGAGAGAAACTTTATCCATCAATGCATTTATACATTAGGTTTGAGGAAAAAAAAAAACCTTGTGCTATTGAATAGATATGTTTGAAATAGTGATATTCAAAAAAATGAATTAACCTTGACCACTGCCCTTTGACATTGAGCATGTGCAATTTGACATTCACAAGATTGGCCACTTGTACATTAATAGGCTATTTTTTATTGAAATAACTTTAACGGTTCTTATGTTACGTTGTCAACAAAATTGACTATGGACGGAGGGAATGACGGATGGACGAACAATCCGAAAACATGCGTGTGGTTACACTTCGTAGCTGAGGCATAATCACTCTGTTTAAACATGGCCATTGCTAATGTCGACTGTTGAAAAAATATGGGCGTAGAGAAAGTTGATTAGTATGTATTGCTTCCTTCAACAAACTGCTGTACTTACAAGGCGCCCGTACGGAGAAAATATCGTGTATGTTCCTCCGAAAATCTGTGAGAGAGTGAAAGAGGAAAAAGCATAGTTTCCATTGCTTTTTGGGGCACAATATTGGAATCAAAGATATTATATCACTTTATTTTGTACGGACGGTAGTATTAAGAGAAAGAGAACATATTTCTTGAAGTATTTTACAAAATCTGGGGTTAAAAGATAGTATTAACAAAACGCATCTGATATTGGGCGTACCTAGCGATGAACATGCATGTTTTACCCTCACACACAACCTAAATTGGTAGGCAGGACTAATAAGAAGCTAGTCCAGATGGTGTCACCCTGGACTAGTGTTATTCTAGTAATGCTAGCTTGACTTGCTTATTGGACTACCGTGAAGTTAGTAATGACTACTGGACTTGGTAAGCCAAGGCAAGTAATGACTTCTGGACTTGCATAATGCTAGTCATGATGTTAGTTAACACTGCTGGACTAGGGAAATCAAGCTAGTAATGAGCATAAAACTACTCATCATGTTAGTAGTGATTGCTGGACTAGTTAGGCAAAAGATAGTCAAAGAGTGCTGGACTAGCAAAAAGCTAGTCATGTCTGCTGAACTAAGTTACTAGCTTTGGATTTCCATGCTAGTCATGACTGCTGGACTAGCATGAGACTTGTAATGGATGCTGGACTATGCTGAGTAAGGCTAGTCATTGCTGCTTGACTAGAAAACGACTAGCTTTAAACTAGTGTAGATGGTGTCAAGTTACACTAACATAGAGCTAGTACAAACAGCTAGACTAGCTTATTGCTGGTCTGGCCCTTTTGACTAGCTTTCACCAAACCTAGTGCAGCATGCGTGACAAGCGAAAGCTAGTCAAGGTCTCGGAGATGAATCTGAAATGAAATTACATGTATGCAGATAATGTAACTGTGACGAAAATACATTAAAACAAAAGCAATAATATCAGGTTAAAAATCTCAAATTTTATTCATCCAACGAATGCAGCAAATTAATGTAGGCATCATGAATATCACAAATGAATCTTACATAATTGAAAAGAAATTGAATTGCAGCATTGAATAAACAAATGAATATACAGGGTTACATAAAAACACTCAATGCACAATGGGAAGCATGAAATAAATCAAGAGTCAAGCTCTACAACTGCATATCTCCTTATATACAACATTTATATAAAATTGAACCCGTAAATGGCCATGTGTTGTGAACTTGCAACCCAAAAGGGTGGACCAAAAAAAAAAATTATGTTATGATTCATTGTTATATGAGCTCATTAAGCACATGAAATTGTGACACGGCAAGTGATAGAATAAAAAAAACCATGAAGGTGCGGGGGAGGTGAGGGGGAGAGGGGAGAGAAACGGTACACATAAAGTCTATGGGAGCGATTTTTTTTAATTATGTGAATAACTTTGCTATACTAGGAACTAGGCAGTTGATTTTGGTTTTATGTTACAGCTAGGACAGGTATAATAATCCAACTCCAAATGCATTATAAATTTCTCAATGATAATTATCTCAAATCAAGTCACAAAAGCTTTAATCATATGACCAAGTCAACTTAACACTATGAGAGCAAATTTATAATAATTCATAATTTTGGTATAATATGGGCTACAAACTTGATTTGAGTCTTTCTCATCCTTCTCATTATTTCAGCTTCATAACGCATGTTTTATTGTACAGTGTATTAAGAACTATAAATTATATGTGGCTATACAACTCGAAATCTGTGTCAAGGAGTAGCCGCAAGGCAAAGTCTGAAACTAAAGCAGAAATTCATTCCCAAGGATTGTGTACTAAATGTACAGTACATGTATTTTGGAATTTAATTAGAGAAATCTGACTCTGGTTGCTTTCTTACAAATGATTATAACATAGGCATATAGTAATAACTCATTGAGATAATGTGTGTGGTTCCTATACAATTTCGTTATCACAGAGTATATTTCATAAACTTTCACACACAAACACATTACTGTCCATAAGAATAAGATGTAATGAGGCTTGGAGTGATGTAACATCCAATACAAATGTAGGTACATGTGATGTATTAATCTGATCTAAAAATACAACAAACGGAACAAATTCTCTAAAAATTTCAGATTTTGACTTTCTTTTTATATCATGCCATTTTGTACAGAAAGGATGCATTTCTGAAGGTGGTATCAAGGTATGAAATCAGACTAGTACAAGACCAATGTTAGTACACAAAACAGTCTGTCCAAAGGGGTTTTCCGAGGTATTGTCATGAACAACATTTCATGAATATTCTTTATCTTTAAGGTATCTACTTAAAACGTATCTTGACTGTAATGCGTTCGGGTCTGGGTCTTTTCCTCTCTTGGGGGCCCTATCCTCTGCCCTCTGCCCCCCCCCCCCCCCCCGAGCTCTAAGGAGGTTATCATAGGTATTGAGGCATTGTCATGAACGTATATTCTTCACCTATAAAGATATCCACATACACCATATCTTGCCTATAATGCTTTTGGATCTGGAGCACAAAAGTTTCTCCCATCTTCACTTGCCCCCCCCCCCCACCCCCCTCGACCACATGCTCAACATGAACAACCTTGGGACCCTACCCACTAAGGATGATCCCAACCAAGTTTGACTGAAATCTGGACTCCGGTTTGAAGAAGATGGACATGTGTTTTTTCCCCTTGGCCCCCACCACCGAAACTTGGGTCTTTCCATGAACAAACTATATTCTTTATAGGTAAATGTATAGATCTACAAATAACATATTAACTGCATTGTTTTGGGGTCTGGAGAAGAAGATTTTTAAAGATTACCCCCTTTTTCCCCTTGGGGCCGTCCCCCTGGGCCACATGCTCCACATGAACAACTTTTGGTCCCTACCCCCTAAGAATGATCCCCACCAAGTTTGGTTGATATCCGCCCACCAGTTCTTGAGAAGAAGATGAAAATGTAAAAGTCTATGCACGACGCATGACGAACAAAAAGCGATCGATCGCAATAGCTCACTCAAGCCTTTGGCTCAGTTGAGTTTAAAATAGACACAGTGAACATTACCCACTTCACTAGCAGTTGTTAAGACCACATTTTGAAAACAGTACAGGGATCGACCAGTCTCTGTCCTAAAAATAGATCAATTTTTTTTTTTTCACCAGAAAGCCAGTTTCTGACTAAAGCCAGTTTATTGTGTTACTGATATTTGATCATCTAATATTCAAATTAAATATCAACTAGCACTAATTGACAAAAAACTTCTTCAAATGGGAGCAATTTGAAACAGTTAACCAAAATAAACTAACAATTATACTTCAAATGACCTTGTCTTTTGACTTTTGAGGCTTTGACCCTGTCATGTGACTTCAAAGTGTGTCATAAGGGGAAAGTTACCATAGTGCACCTATTATCCAAGTTTGGTTATGATTGAAGTTCAAAAAAGTTACTGAAACTGTAACAGATGGACACATGGAAGGAAGCATGGATGAACATACAGAATTTGGATCGTTATGTGTCATCACAATATTTGGTGAATACTGCCAGTTGTTTGGGAAAATAAAATCTTCCCTATAATAAGGTTGTTTTCAGGGCAGCTTGAAGTTTCAAAACAAACTCTTTTCATCGACGAACCCTGTTCTACTTTTAGTGTTGAAGTGCTGCAGTACGTCCTGGTAACAGCTTCATGTTCAACTACAGATGAGCCTGATGAGGCTGACTCTTCAACAAGAATGTAAGTTCCAACTTCAGAGGAGCATTTAATGTATCTCAAAAGAGGAAAAAGCAAGGATATGTACGTAGGCCTATACACCGATGGTAGCTGTCTCTTCTCATTGGGCTTCTAATCTAACGTTGGAATTGTGTTCAGTCAGGGGCTTGGTGGGAGCTGCAACTACTCTCTCTCTGCCTGAGTTGATGAGTGGTGTCATAGCTCCTCAAGGTCTCCAAACGATACTCAATGAATCCCGAGATCCTTGTCATACAGGTACTCCTGAAATATAAGAATGCATTGTAGGTCAAAGCTTTTTCTCGAGTCTCAACAAATTTCACTTTGGCACAGAGTTGACTATAACTGATGAAGATCTGATAGCAGTAGAAATACATGTAGTGGCATTCTTATGGAAGAAAACGAGAATAGGTTTATAATAAATGAACGGCGCAACTGGCATGTTGGAGCTTACGTTACATTACGTTACGTTGGAGTTTACGTACATCCAACCTAAGTCATGGAATCAGACCAATCTGCACACAAAATTTATTAGACATCTATGAACATGTACATCAAAGATTATCAAAAGCCCCCACATTGCCTGTATATTTGCCCAATGATTTAATTAAGACATAGATGCAATTAATTTCCCTGTAAAGGCCCCCTTTTTTTTTTGGGGGGGGGGGGGGGCTCATGACCATATCCTGAACAACTTTGGGTCCTTGCCCCCTAACTAAACAAGGATGATCAACTCCTAGTATGGTTGAATTCTGTCCACTATCTCTGGAGAAAAGTTGAAAATGTTCAAGTTTTTGCAAGCTAGATGAATAAGATACCATGTATGTCACTTAAGCTTTCTGCTAAAGAGGGCTAAAAAGTTGTAGATCACATAAACTTATGAGTATAAACTTACATATCCTTGTGCACCTTGTGTGGTGTCTCACAAAGTGGGGTACTGCATCGCAACTGCCTTGGCTTCAACGCGTCTTTTGCTCACTACTTGGGTATCTGAATTTAAAAAGGAAGCAAGAAGAATGTTAATCATATTCTACGAAGCAAATATATAACATCAAAAAATTGACCCTCATTTCGATCTTTTAAGGGGCTGAACTATTTTCATGTTTTTTTTTCTTGGCATTAATTTCTATTGCTATTCAGTACCGCTGTTTCAAGTACATTTATTCATGTGCTTCTTACACCAAATATCAGTTAATACAAATGAAAATTTCATGCAGATGGGTTAAGTGTGGATGTGCACAGTTAGTAGAAAAATACAAGATGTGATTATCCATCGAACTTTATGGCAAATCAATTTCCATTTTTTTTATTCATCATTATTATAATTATATCATAAGTATTAGGACTATTATCATTTACATGTGGCCCAATGGGGCTACCAAGAAAATAAGTCAGCGCGGAGTCTTGTAGGTACACTCTGTTTACATGTTTCATACAAGTATATCAGTCTTTATTTTTAAATCTATAACCATCACTTCATTTACCACGTTATACTTACCGGTCCCTTCATTTTTTTTTTTTTTTTTTTTTTTTTTTTTTTGGGGGGGGGGGGGCACATTTTAGTCTGTTATTCTCTATATTTGAGAAGACAAAAACAAAAGTGAACAGGCAAATTAGATGGTGCTACAATTTGTATATTGCATGGAAATGTATAGTACAAGACATGACAATGGGAAACTGGTTTTCCAGACCAGTATTCAAACAATTGAACTTACGCTGTACAGTTTTCTGCTTCCATTATCAACAAGAAATATGCTACGATGATCTGGATAAGCAGGTGTCTCCTTGGAGCAGTCAGAACTCCTTCCATCAGCTATTGAAGTATCTCCTCCCCCTTGGAGTGATGTGTGTGTTGAATTCCTGGGCAAATAAGTAAAATTTAAAGGTTTTACAAATCATACAAATTATGGCATGAGGATAATAGGTCCCTCCAGTTTACATTATAAACTTGAAGTGCAAAATCATTTAATATACATATTTGCCATAAGCAACGTTCAGCTCTACTTACACAACTCAAGACTGACCATAACATGGTTTTCACTTCTGTCGATACAGCAAGTACACATTTTTCTTAAATACGAGTACTAACCTCTCAAGGCTTTCATTTTCAGAGAGAAGGACAGCTCCAAAACTGCTCCATGAAGAATAATTAATACTTGAAAATCATTTCTTCAAACAAAACAAAACCAACAAAGCTTTCAGTCTCTTAATGTAGCCTCTTATGTAATTACTGAGACTCTAGAATGTAAAATAAATGTGAATCAATTTCAAACTAGTCTCCCTTCATTAATCATCGTGGAAAACAACAGAATAGCTTACAGCAGGGTTAGTGCAATGGAAGTCCATATCTCAGAGGCTCCTTCGCTGATGTTGGCCCGGTGTTTCCAGCATTCGTCAACCCTGCATTCAATGGCTAGTCGTTGGCCACATCTGTTACATGTACTTCTTCAATCTGGTGATCTGCACCCTCGTGGTGTGACAGAGACTGTACAGCTATCAATCTGTCTTCGTTCTCCAAATGATGACCCCTATACCGAGTTCCTTTAAATCACCATCACTCCCGAAGAACTGTCATGTTACGTCTTTTTATCTGGAGGAAAGCATGAAAACACAATGTTCAGAAATGGATTTAGAACTCATCTCCACAAGACAATATGCAGTTCCGTTTTGTCCACACAAATACTAAGTGTGCATCAATAGAAAAGCTAGTAATTACTTTTTAGCTACATCGATCAGCATATTTAGAAAGACCCAAAGATGATCTCTGCCCAATTTCAATGCCTAAGGTCACCTGTAACTTTCATAAAAAACAATGTTCAAATATAGTACCCGTTGTCGTCTGCTAAAAGGGGGATCGATCTCCATGATGTGTGAGCATGTTGATCTTCAGCTAGAAGTGTGATGTCACAGTGGACTAACACTTAATAGTGCATGCATCGTATTTCTTACTTAGATGATTGCCACACATGACGTGGGAGTGCAATAGCACTATGGTATTCTCCCAGCTGTGTGGATGCTCGAATGTGGTGGCAAATAAAAGTCCTTTTTACTACATAGGTCATCACAATTATATAAATCACCAAATTTCACCATTTTTTTTTTTACCGTATCAATCGAGATCACCTTCTGGCAACACAGTGTCAGTGATTCGGCTGTCGACTCAATAGCAATGTAGAGTTTCTAGACGCTTCTAGTCTATTGCATTAACCCTATTTCAACTGGGCTATTGGAGACCAAGTTTTTACGGGGGGGGGGGGGGGTCAATTTGACCCCCCCCCCTTCAGATCTCGGCCGCCGATCGCGTGATCGCCGCAAAATGTTGCCTGAAAATAGAGCCGGATGTCAACTACAAGATTACATGGTCATACAATAGAAAAAATGTTGATTTTATATTTTTGAATAAATTAATTATGCAAATTATATATTTTTACATATAACTCCAACAAAAAGACTGAAGGATTGCTAAATTTTTGAGTTCCTCAAGACACATCAAACAATTTTCTTTTAAAAAAATAGCGCAGTCAAAATCAGTTTCTTTTGTTTTTTATTGTTTTGTTAATTTTTCATGTATTTTACTGTTTTTTCGATCTTTTGTTTTCCATTGTTTGTTTGGTTTTTTTTTCCAAAATTTGTTGCAGGCACTTTTTCAAGCTTATCTACATTAGAATTGATTAATTTCAATGGTTAAAAGTTGAAATAATCTAATTTATATCAATTAAACAAAACAAACAAACAAACAAACAAACCACAATTTGCATAGGATTTGCACAGAAATCATGAATTTGAGCTGTTTTCAGGTTGACATGCATATATTAATATGCAAAACATTGCGTAACTTCAAAATGGTGTACCCGGACGTCGCAAATTTGGTCTCAAAATATGCGGGAGACTTCAATGAAAAAAGTCATGAAATGACGCGGCAAAATCTTTGCGCGTTGCGGAATCGTGGCGTGAAATGTCGAGAAGGGGTCAATTTGACCCCCCCCCCCCCCCCAGTTAAAATAGGGTTAATTATAGCACAGCTTTATATACGTCGATCTCTAACCGTGGTCTAAACTCGACTAGACGTCTCCCTCTACATACTTTCTTTACAGTGATCATCTCTGTGTGCATGATGCTATGCTTGTAGTCCATGTAGAGTTCATACCACTGCACTGTAGGCCAAACGTTAGGTCTATAATACCGCAATGAGAACCGGACCTAGGCCCTAGGATATAGCTTATCCTAGAAAACCGTTCAATGTAGGCCCTACATGTTTAACAGTGGTCTAGGTTCTGCTTCTACTACGTTCTAGGGCTAAATCGTGATATCGGTCCCCTCTCATTCTGCGTGTGTGTCTCCACTATTAAATGCGCAAAGTCTATGGAGGTTGAAAGAAGTCCCCAGCTACAATTAGCGGTGAAGGGTGAGTGGGGACCTAACCGGAGTTCTAGACTACCTACTAATACTAGTTGGGCCTAACCCGTTAGTAATAGTAGGCCTATTTCGCGTTAATGCTGTTCTAGTTGGAATAGAATAAATGAGTAGGGCCTACAATTAACGCCAACGGTTGTGAGACTTGTTTAGACTTTAAACGGTTAGACTTTTACAGTTAGACTTAGAGTAAGCCCTACCTCGGTAGAACCCCAACTTAAGTACATGTACTATGTAGACTAGACCGTGTCTAGTTCTATTTTTAGTATTAGTTTCTCTAAGATCTAACATTAACGTTACACTGTTAGTGTTAGTAGTTAACGTTAGGCCTACGACTAACGTTCTGGAGAATTTAGACTCAGAGTTTAGTGTGTCCCAATATTTTCTGAAACGCATAATGTTAACGTTAGAACTTTTAGAACTCTATTAGAAGATAGCTCCTGATGATCGATGTATCATGAGGCATTTTTTCAACTTCGCTCTATAGGTGCCTACAAAAGTACAAGTAGCCCCCTAACACAGTTACAATGTCAGATGTACAATGTCAATGACGGTTACATTCGTCACTCATTTTTGTTAATTTTGGAAATCATAACCTGGTCTAGACTCTATTTTGTTTGAAAAATGCGTTTCTAACGTTAAAAAGTTAAAGACTTTATAGTCCGCGAATAGGCCGAGCCCCATCCCAACATGCACAAAGACTCAAAGTATTACTGTAGTATTAGATCCTAACACCTAACGTTAACAGTTGAGTTTCGGCCTCGGATTCTAGCTGTTAGGTGTTAGATCGTAAGGTAACGTTACAAGGAGCGTCCCGGGCCCGGGGTTATTCGTAAGGTAACTTAGATGGTCGTTTACGGAGAGGTAGACTAGCCCATAATACTGGAAAAACTCAACAAGTTATAATTAGATCGATCTATGGTTTGCTTACCTTCAAAAATGTGAATAATATCTCCGCCCCACTCCATTTGAAGACAGAAATTTTCTCACGTCCATTACATCCAGGCGCTGATTCTCACGATTGCACACGCACGTAAATCCTATGCATACATAAATACACGCACAGCACATCGTATACACATGCACACAGTACGTCCACGTACAGGCGACGCGTCGCTCAGGTAAACCTTCCCGCGCCCAAACCAGGGGAAATTGCGGCTGGTGATTGGCTTAAAGTAAACACATGACAGGGGAATTCTCAATTTCTATTGGCCTAACCAAATGCATTCAAATATGTATTCACTGGAATTCACCCTAGTTCTGCCAACTTGAGTTACTAGTTCACGGTAGTTCCTTCAGTTTTACTAACATGCGCTGTTTTCGTAAGATCAACGAGTTTATGATAGTTTCTCCACTTCGACTAGCTTTACACTAGTTCCTCCACTTTGACTAATTCTTGGCGTATACACTGCAAACTAGTACAGCATACAATTTTATGCTAGTCAGACTTGATTGACTAGCTTTGGGTTAGTAAACCATGGCCTGATTTAATCCAGCAGAGCATTACTAGCTGCATTGCCGCATTTTACTATCATCATGTTCGTATAGCAATTTTTACTAACCGTGCTCGACTAGTTTAATGCTAGTCAGGCCAGGAATTGACCCATTTAGGTTGTGTGTGCTCTATATGGTAGAGTGTGAAACAGATAGTATTAAGGATTTGTTTTGCTTTGAATCGGGACGTTGAAGAATTCATTCTTGATAATTGTGTTAAACCAATTTCAGGATTATTGACGTTTACTTTACCAGAATTTTACAATGATATGTTGGATGCCAGGATTTTGAAAGAAGATTATTTGAAAAGACGGATGTCACATGTAATAAACGTTTTATTATTAGAAACGATTTATTATTAGAAAATCAGTGTTTCGAGAAAATTGCTTTCGAAACTTTCCTTCCGACGCAACCGTCGTCAGGGGAAGGCAAGACGGTTCTTACCTCTCCACAATATAAGGCATAAACTACTCCTAGCAAACTCCTTTCAATCAAGCTTAACGCCACCGATCTACGCACGTCAATTCAGTATTAAACCATGATGACACGCACGGACCAATAAGATCCTTCCCTCGTTGCTAGGGCAGATTCAGCTGCGGCGCTACATCCAAATCTACGGACACGTTTCTGTTCTGCTGAAAATCAAAAATCATGTCCCAGAAAAACGCTAATTTCTGGCCTTTCTTTGATCTTTTTTCTTCGAAATTTTGGCAGATGACAAACGATAAAAATTACGCGACAAAATTATGTAAAAAACAGAAATCAGGTCGTTTTGACTATCTTCTCGGCGTTAAAAAGAGTTCCCAGTAGTTAACCTGCCTGTTTTATCATATGGTAGAGACTGGAACAGATAATTGATATACCATTAAGGGTTTATTTTGCTTTGGATCGAGACGCTTAAAAAAGGTTAGAAAAATGCACATTCAGTAAAAGACGAAGAGTTTGTTATCATGTGATGTTAACAAATGTATTTAACGCTGATATCAAAATTTACTTATGAAGGTTTTGCTTTCGTTCTTTTTGAGCAATGTTGAGGGTTTTTCTCCACATATGACATTACCTGATTCGGCTGTTGTACTTGATACTTAAACATGGCCATTGCTAATGTCGACTGTTAAAATAATATGGGTGTAGAGAAAGTTGATTAGTATGTATTGCTTCCTTCAACAAACTGCTGTACTTACAAGGCGCCCGTACGGAGAAAATATCGTGTATGTTCCTCCGAAAATCTGTGAGAGAGTGAAAGAGGAAAAAGCATAGTTTCCATTGCTTTTTGGGGCACAATATTGGAATCAAAGATATTATATCACTTTATTTTGTACGGACGGTACTTGTATTAAGAGAAAGAGAACATATTTCTTGAAGTATTTTACAAAATCTGGGGTTAAAAGATAGTATTAACAAAACGCATTTGATATTGGGCGTACCTAGCGGTGAACATGCATGTTTTACCCTCTATATGGTAGAGTGTGAAACAGATAGTATTAAGGATTTGTTTTGCTTTGAATCGGGACGTTGAAGAATTCATTCTTGATATTTGTGTTAAACCAATTTCAGGATTATTGACGTTTACTTTACCAGAATTTTACAATGATATGTTGGATGCCAGGATTTTGAAAGGAGATTATTTGTGACCGTGTACCTCAAAACGAATATAAAGTCGCACACACTGATTTTGCGTGAGTACTGAAAATAAGTGAAATGGGTCAAATTAGCCGAACTTGATTTTTTCATATTATCTGAAAGAGCGGGTCTTCTTTTACATTATGCTAAAATTTGGTATCATAAAACGGGCAGGAAAGTGTGTTTTTATTTAGCAGTTTATCTCGAACATTTTTGGTAGAACAGTGTGATTAGGTGTGTCTTTAGAATCCCTTTTTCATTTCTGAAAAACCGTGTCCACACTCTTCACCTTCAACTCTAATAACTTTGAAAGGATAGTTCTACTGCTTTTAAAGTTGGCATTAATTATGGACAGAATGTGTCAATGAGGCATGCCTGATTTCAGCTTAATCTGATAATCCCTTCATTGTTGTTACTCTGGTGGTTTAATTCCTGTTTTTTGTCCAATTCATCTCACAGCCAGCACGGTTTGGTAAAGATTAAGCGCTTGAATAGACACTGTACTTCAGAGCCTCTTTTCTCAGTTCACACATTTCCTGAGTTTGTGCTTTCTTTCCAATATTTAGATAGGTTAGGAGAGTCCATTTGATTTGAGTTATACATCATTTTAAAGTTTAAGTCTGCTCTTTCAGAATATGGTCTCAACTAAAAATTCATGTCTGGCGACTTTTTGTTTGTTTTGAGGTGCAGGGTCACATTTGAAAAGACGGATGTCACATGTAATAAACGTTTTATTATTAGAAACGATTTGTTAGTAGAAAATCAGTGTTTCGAGAAAATTGCTTTCGAAACTTTCCTTCCGACGCAACCGTCATCAGGGGAAGGCAAGACGGTTCTTACCTCTCCACAATATAAGGCATAAACTACTCCTAGCAAACTCCTTTCAATCAAGCTTAACGCCTCCGATCTACGCACGTCAGTTCAGTATTAAAACCATGATGACACACTGACCAATAAGATCCTTCCCTCGTTGCTAAGGGCAGATTCAGCTGCGGCGCTACATCCAAATCTACGGACACGTTTCTGTTCTGCTGAAAATCAAAAATCATGTCCCAGAAAAACGCTAATTTCTGGCCTTTCTTTGATCTTTTTTCTTCGAAATTTTGGCAGATGACAAACGATAAAAATTACGCGACAAAATTATGTAAAAAACAGAAATCAGGTCGTTTTGACTATCTTCTCGACGTTAAAAAGAGTTCCTAGTAGTGAACCTGCCTGCTTTATCATATGGTAGAGCCTGGAACAGATAAATGATATACCATTAAGGGTTTATTTTGCTTTGGATCGAGACGCTTAAAAAAGGTTAGAAAATAATAAATGCACATTCAGTAAAAGACGAAGAGTTTGTTATCATGTGATGTTAACAAATGTATTTAACACTGATATCAAAATGTACTTATGAAGGTTTTTGCTTTCGTTCTTTTTGAGCAATGTTGAACTTTTTTTTCTCCAGATATGACATTACCTGATTCGGCTGTTGTACTTGATTCGCCTGGAGAGAAAGAGACGAAGTAAAAATAATTACATATTTAGATTGTAATTGTAGTCAGTGGACCAAGACATTAATTTTGGAGTGTTTGACAAAGCGCAGAGAGGATGTGGAAGAAACGTTTGATTTTAGGGGAAATTAACACGAAGTGGAAACTCGTTTTGTATTTTTAATAATTGTGGATAATTGACGGTAACTTTACCAGAATTTTACAATTATATGTTGGATGTCAGGATTTTGAAAGAAGTGTCTTTGAAAAGACGGGGGTCACATGTAATAAACGATTTATTGTAACGTATGGAGGCAAAGTATTTGGTACACATTATTTTGTGACCCGCTGCAACAAAAGGATCTGAGAGTCGGGGAAGGACATTCATCTCAAAATGGCATGATGTTATTCCTTCACTCTTTCATACATAACAGAACTCATACAAGCGCTCTGTTGAGGAGATACCTCTTATTTTAATAACACCTGTCGAATGGCTTAGAAAATCAGTGTTTCGAGAAAACTGCTTTCAAAATTTACCTTCCGACGGGATCATGATCAGGGGGAGGTAAGACGGTTCTTTCCTCTCCACAATATAAGGCATACTATACTCCTAGCAACCTCCTTTCAATCAAGTTTAACGCCAGCGATCTACGCACGAAAAATCAGTATTAAACTAATCTTCTAATCTGATAATCTGATAATCCCTTCATTGTTGTTACTCTGGTGGTTTACTTCCTGTTTTTTGTCCAATTCATCTCACAGCCAGCACGGTTTGGTAAAGATTAAGCGCTTGAATAGACACTGTACTTCAGAGCCTCTTTTCTCAGTTCACACATTTCCTGAGTTTGTGCTTTCTTTCCAATATTTAGATAGGTTAGGAGAGTCCATTTGATTTGAGTTATACATCATTTTAAAGATTAAGTCTGCTCTTTCCATGGTCTCAACTAAAAATTCATGTCTGGCGACTTTTTGTTTGTTTTGAGGTGCAGGGTCACATTTGAAAAGACGGATGTCACATGTAATCAACGTTTTATTATTAGAAACGATTTGTTAGTAGAAAATCAGTGTTTCGAGAAAATTGCTTTCGAAACTTTCCTTCCGACGCAACCGTCATCAGGGGAAGGCAAGACGGTTCTTACCTCTCCACAATATAAGGCATAAACTACTCCTAGCAAACTCCTTTCAATCAAGCTTAACGCCTCCGATCTACGCATGTCAGTTCAGTATTAAACCATGATGACACGCACTGACCAATAAGATCCTTCCCTCGTTGCTAAGGGCAGATTCAGCTGCGGCGCTACATCCAAATCTACGGACACGTTTCTGTTCTGCTGAAAATCAAAAATCATGTCCCAGAAAAACGCTAATTTCTGGCCTTTCTTTGATCTTTTTTCTTGGAAATTTTGGCAGATGACAAACGATAAAAAATACGCGACAAAATTATGTAAAAAACAGAAATCAGGTCGTTTTGACTATCTTCTCGGCGTTAAAAAGAGTACCTAGTACTGAACCTGCTTGTTTTATCATAGGTTAGAGACTGGAACAGATAATTGATATACCATTTAGGATTTATTTTGCTTTGGATCGAGACGCTTAAAAAAGGTTATAAATCATAAATGCACATTCAGTAATAGACGAAGAGTTTGTTATCATGTTGGGAAAAAATGTATTTAACGCTGATAACAAAAGTTTACTTATGAAGGTTTTGCTTTTGTTCTTTTTGAGCAATGTTGAGGGTTTTTCTCCACATATGACATTACCTGATTCGGCTGTTGTACTTGATTTGCCTGGAGAGAAAGAGACGAAGTAAAGATAATTACATATTTAGATTGTGATTGCAGTCAGTGGACCAAACGTTAATTTTGGTGTGTTTGACAAAGCGCAGAGAGGATGTGGAAGAAATGTTTGATTTTAGGGGAAGTTAACATGAAGTGGAAACTTCTTTTGTATTTTTCAATAATTGTGGATAATTGACGTTAACTTTACCATAATTTCACACTGATATGTTGGACGTCAGGATTTTGAAAGGAGAGTATTTGAATAGAATAGGGTCATGTAATATACTATTTATTTGACAAATATTTGATGCACATTTATTTCTAAAGAATATAAGAGCTATTCGTTTGGGATAGTATGTCTAAACGGCAAATAAAGGAAAAACAATTGGTAAGAAAACCCAACAATACAGAAATGAATGCGTAGGATACGCAATTGAAAAAAAAAGAGCAAACACCTATTTTATTTGCAGACTTTCTCTCATTTAGCGACTTCAAACTCTACCACCTGCTGGCTTACTCAACACGTTAAAGATAATATAAAGTTTTGGTACCTCAAAAGTCTCCCAGAATTTCCTTGTCTTAGTTTGTGTTTCAGGTTAAAGTACCTTTCATATAACTAACACAGTGAGACTTACTCGCCCCAAAGTACTCTCATGTCTTAGTAATCATTCAATTAACTGCGACCAGCAGCCCTATACGCATATCGTAATGGGGCTGCGCATTGTAGCATTCAGGATCATGACAGACTAGTATCGCGGGTACATGTAAATATCAACTTAAAATCCAAAAATTTCTTCAATTTGAAGACTTACCAGATAAGTTGAAGTATTGAAAACAGGCTTCGGGCAACGTTTGGTTCTGCCAATAGTCCCTTTTTGTTCGAATTGATGACTGAATGTGACTCGGTCGAGAGGACCTTGGGAGAGCTACACTGAATTGACGGCCAGTGCATGCGCACACATCACATGCGCACAAATTTCGAATCCATGACCGGATAAGATGTCTGTGTGCGCATGCGCTGGCCGTCAATTCAGTGTTGTAGCTCTCACGTACAGCTCTGTGAGCTCTCCCAAGGTCCTCTCGACCGAGTCACATTCAGTCATCAATTCGAACAGAAAGGGACTAATTGGCAGAACCAAACGTTGCCCGAAGCCTGTTTTCAATTCAGATTAGAAGAACTTTTTGGATTTTAAGTTGATATTTACCCGCGATACTAGTCTGTCATGATCCTGAATGCTACAATGCGCAGCCCCATTACGCTATGCGTATGGGGCTGCTGGTCGCAGTTATCATGCAATAATGGTTTCGTACAATACGTGTATACTGATTCTCGTGGTACCGCGTCGAGTCAAACTAACGGCTCGTTCGTATCTGGTACGAAGCCATTTCTGCATGATTACTATTATAAGACATGAGAACACTTTGAGGCGAGTAAGTCTCACAGTGTTAGTTAGGCCAAGTAAAAAAAGAAAGTAGTTTCTCGTCCGGGTTTTTTGAGCAAGGCGATGAGGGAGGTCCTTACTATTTGATATCTTACTATTTTTTCGAGGTTTGTCAAAATGAAAGTAATATGTGTTTATATTTGTGATAACAAACCACTTATCATTTGATTGATGCACCAAATCTGCGTATATTGCTGTTTATGCAAGACAAGTATACCAATTTAACTACACTGTGACTGTATTCATTCAGTCATATCAAGGGTATGGAAAAAAAAACACGTTTTTTAAACATAAAATATACACATTTATGCATCACTTGTTGAACCTACGAATCCAACCATTATCTCTGGAAATGCATAGCATTATTTTTGCCTTTCAACACAACACAAACTTACTGAGTTAGATCTTTTCTCATATGAAAACTTATTCGCTCAAGGATTTAAAATGCCGCAGACAGTGCTGCCAATTGTCAACCCTGTGAAACAACCACCTGATTTCCTTTTTACTGAAAGACAATACGAACCAGTTGAATACTATATTCACTATTTAAAGCCGTTCGCTGTGCACACGTGCGCTTGAGATCGGTTCTCTCCATCACTCCACGATTTTTTTCCAGCTCCAGAACGCATGCTATGCTGGATGGCTGGTCCCCTCTACTACAGGGAAACCCCGTTATAACGAGTTCGGTTCTAACGAGGAACCGCTTATAACGAGGTGATCGCGTCGGTCCCGTTTTCCTTTGCGTGTAATGGCAGAACGAATCGGTTATAACGTGTTCGGTCATAACGAGATTCCGGTTATAACGAGGACAATTTCGCTAAATCATGATAAAGAAAAACATAAACAATTTGATCGGATATAACGAGGTTCCATTTCTTGACAAAATTGCCGCTTTCAAACACGCGACAAATGAAACATTGGAAACCGAAATCTCGCTATCCACGTTTTTTCCCGTTTTGCAGAGAACCGTTCCTTCCATGTTTTCTTCTTAATCACGCGATAAGACACAGGAACACCTTCCGATGTTCCTACTAATTATTAAACATAATCATTCGGTTTTCTTTTTCGCGAGAAACGCGTGCGTGATATGAGGTCAGACCACAAACGAGAAAAAAAAAATAGATAACGCATTCAAAAACTTTTCATGTAGCGACAATAAAATTTGACCAAAAATGGACAATTGGAATGCGTGTGCAACTCATCATTATATCCTTTCCAATTTTAGTTCCGACTTCCAGTTCTTTTGCTGATTTTGAGCAAATATGAGTTTGGATGATTAAAGCCGAAATAATAAAATCATCGCCCCGATCCCGCCGGGTGACAGTAGCGTTAAAATAGTTGAGTAACCCATGTTAACCTATACTTAATCGGTGTTCAGAAAAAGAAGCAAACGCATTTATTAGTTTGAACAGATCTGGATTTGTTCATTATCATTTAACAAATGATAATTTAAATATGAGTGTGTATGATCAAAGCAGAAATAATTAGTGAAATCATCGCGATCCTGCCAGGTGACAGTAGAGTAAAAATAGTTGAATAACGCATGTTAACCTACTTAATCGGTGCTCGGAAAAAGAAACAAACGCATGTATTAGTTTGAATAGATCTGGATGTGTTCATCATCATTTAACGAATGATAATTTAAATATGAGTGTGTATGATTAAAGCCGAAATAATGAATGAAATCATTGTGATCTCGCCGGGTGATATAGTAGCGTAAAAAAAAATGTTGAATAACGCATGTTAACCTACTTAATCGGTGCTCGGAAATAGAAACAAACGCATTCAACAGTTCAAGAACGGATGTACAAAACGCGAAGAGATTTTCGGAAGAAAATAAAGAACGCATTTTCAATCCCTTCGAGCTCAACGATCATACATTATATAAAATTACAGCCAAATGATTCATGAAATTACCGAATTCCCGCTGAGCACCAACAGCGTAAAATACCTCGCAAGTTAGCGGTAAACAACGCACGTATGTTACTCTGAAATCATCGCGATCTCGCCAGGTGACAATAGCGTAAAAAAAGTTGAATGACGCATGTTAACCTAAATCAGAAAAAGAAACAAACGCATTTATTAGTTTAAATAGATCTGGTACAGATTTGCGTAAACAGGATGACAACCTCCCACATTCAATCCTGTCACATATTTTCAAGAACGGTCGTACAAAACGAGAAGAGATTTTCGGAAGAAAATAAAGAACGCATTTCTAATCCATTTGGGCGCAACGATCATACATTGTACATGTACAGTACCAGATACAGCCGAAATGATTCATGAAATCGTCGCATTCCCGTTGGGCACCAACAGCGTAAAAATGCCTAGCAAGTTACGGTAAACAAGGCCTGTATGTTACTCTACAGTATATGTTTGCCCCCATATTTGCGCTGGTGTTTAGAAAAAGTTTAACAAACAAGAATTACAATAAAGAATTAACTTATCATTTCAGCCTCTATTTCTTCATCTAATTCACAAATAATCTCCCTTTATTCTCTCAATAATAACGCTCAATAATTGTGTAATAATAACGCAAAGGATATGTTTAAGTTTCATGGATGGGTATATGACGTCATGCTTATGTTTTTCTTTGTTTTTAATGAGTATGGTTATAACGAGGTACCGGTTATAACGAGGTAATATCGCCGGTCCCACGGATCTCGTAATAACGGGGTTTGTGGTTACATTGCGCAATCAATCTAGCAGCACAAGAAGCGGGCAACAGCACGAGAGAAATGTACAGAAGGTGCTCAACGTCCCGTCTACATCACGACGTACCGAGTGCGCTGTACATCACAGCCCAGGCCCGCCGCCCATCCAACTACAGTTCAACTGCCTTGTGGGTCATTCCTTCTTGCCGAGCTCGCAGTGTGAAATGCATGCGTTGTTACATACGCACTACAGAAGCTACAGCTGTACTACAGCTAAGTAGAGGACGCAAGGCGTAATTAGAAATAAGACATCACGATTGGTAGGTGAATTGTTGATTTTTTTTTTTCGGCGGCCGAAAAAATAGTAAATATCAAAAAAGTCGATGCGGCAACTGAAAATCGATGCGGACGGGGAGCGGGCTGGGACGAGAATTATGAATTTCTTGGTATTTTCAGCGCCATTTTGAAAATAGTAAATAGTAAAAAAAATCGATGCGGCGGCCAAAATCGATGCGCGCGAGGACGAGAAACTGGTTTCTTTTTTTACTTGGCCTTATATGAAAGGTACTTTAACCTGCAACACAAACTAAGACAAGGAAATTCAGGGAAACTTTTGAGGTACCAAAACTTTATATTATTATCTTTAAACCAGCAGAACTGAAACTTTAATTCTCATCCAGACTTTTAACTTTAATATACTACCTACACCGAAGTCAATACTCTGAGACAGTACAGAGAAACGAGTTAAGTCCTAGTATTTTCGATAACTATTTGGGTTATGTGAATAATAACTCTGAAAGAATCACTCACGTCATCATAAGATCTTTGAGTAACAATGTTAGCGAATTTCAATAATTTTACCCCATAATGAACGCAGTTTTGAATTTCAATTCGACGTTAGTAAAGTATTTACACACAATGCTCGTAAGGTATATGTTTTCGAGTTCAACTGCCGCAATGTGAATGAGAGGAGTGGTGTGTAGTAGGAGCTAACATTCACAGCATTGTAAATTATGTTCGATTTAATTACAAAGTTGCACGTACCGAAAGTCTTTGGTGGAAGATAATTCATAATTGTCTTGATCAAATTATGGTTATTCGGTTAAATTGACAAGAAAACTATGACTGATGTTGATGTATTTCATGATAGCTTGCTTATTGTTTTGAAAAAGATTGATTTTAGAAGAACAACCATTTTACTCCTGAAGGATTTCAAATCGCAAGATTTGCGTATGATTTATCACTTTAATCACAAAAATTCAAAAGTTCCTTCATGCATTAGGGGGATATTTGATTTTAAATAACTCTTATACAAGATCATTCAAATTCAGTGTTTTAAAAAAATGCGAACACGGCGAAAGCTCCCTTATATGGGAAGACTTGGCGTCAGCCCTCTTCCACATCTTTCCCCTGTTCGGCCCCGTCCATGCACAGACAATGGCTGCACTTTAGTTTCCATATCATTCAGCAAAATCTGTGCACCAGATCGTTGAATTGCGAGGCAGTGCATAAATATGGATATGGGTATTTCCGGGATATTTAGAAAAAAAAAATGATTTGAGTATTTTCACTTGACCTTTGATCTTTGACCAAATAGCCGAAAAAAGAAAAAAAAAACTTACCCGAGAGAATCTTAATCCCTCAATGCATTTATACATTAGGTTTGAAAAAAAAAGAAACAAAAACAAACCTTAAGCCAATGAACATTTACATGAGAAGTTTTATTTGGAATATTTTAACGGTTCTTAAGTCATGCTGGCCACAAAATTGATTACCGATGGAGGGAAGGACGGATGGACGGACAGATAACCAGCAACATTATGCCTCCCTCCGGCGACATTTCGTTGCCGAAGCATAATAACTCTGTTCAAACGTGACCATTGCTAATGCCGGCTGTTAAATGGATATGAGTGAAGAGAAAGATTTCATTTTAATTTAATTCAATTTCATTTCATTTCATTTCATTTATTTCCATATCCAAATAATACAATATCATTGCTACGTAGGATTAACAATTTCTACAAGAAGGTGGGAGTGTCATAAAGCAAATACAAACAATAGTATAACAGAAGTATAATACATACACACCTGCAACTTCAAGCACATATTATGAACCTAAGTATTATTCAAATAATTTTATCTTCATGAAATCACTTTATTTTATAGCACTAGCTTTAGTAACGAATATGGTGGGAACTTGAATAAGAGGCGAAGCTTGTACAATCGGCAAGTCCCCCGAGTAAAATAAAAGGGGGAAAAGTCTATGAACACGTGCGTATAAATTCAAATAAACGAATGGGCATTCCGATTCACAAGAGATAAGAGGAAGAGGTACAAGTAAAGCAATGGGACCAGATGACACACACACACACACACACATTCAAACAAACACACGCTGACACAGAAACATCCACGCAAACCCGAATAAAAAACAAATAGACAACACAGGACAAAGGGTCATGAGACGGGAAAGCCAGCGCGCATTCAGCATGTCAGTATAGCTTGTTTAATAAAATAAGATGTGTATATGAGACATGGAGACAATCGCTGACTTGAGAGCAAGGTTGTCTGTTGTATTAAGTTTCACTAACTGATATGTCTTGCTTCCTCTAACAAACTGCTGAATTTGTTATCGATCGATGGGTCGAAAGGAACGAAGGGTATGCCCATTACAAAATCTGTGATAGAATGATAAAGGAAAAATTCTAATTTCCATGGCATATTGGGGCACAATATTGGAATAAAAAAATATTTCACTTTATTTCATAAGGACCGTTATTTTACGATTAATAGAAGCATTTTACAAAATCTGTGGTTAAAAGGTAATAACGATAAAGCGCATGTGTTATTAGGCGTACCTAGTAGTGAAGCTGCATGTTTTACTCTGTGGTAGAGACTGGAACAGATAATGTATATACTCTTAAGGATTTATTTTGCTATAAAATCGAGACGTTGAAGAAGTTATAGATTATAAATACATATTCAGTATAGACGAAGAGGTTGTTATCATGTTGGGAACAAAAGTATTTAACGCTGATTACAAAAGTTTACTCATGAAGGTTTTGTTTTTGTTCTTTATAAACAAAGTTTAAGGGTTAAAGGCTGAGGGTTTGATGCTTTTTCTTCACTTATGACAATACATGATTAAGCTGTTGTGCTTGGTTCGCCTGGAGAGAAAGAGACGAGATCGAAATAATTACATATTAAGATTGTGATTGCAGTCAGTGGACCAAAACAGTAATTTTTGGGTGTTTGATAAAGCGCAGAGAATTATGTGGAAGAGGAGTTTGATTTGAGGGGAAGTTAACACGAAGTGGAGCCTTCTTTTGTATATATTTTTAAATGATTGTGGATTATTGACGTTAGCTTTACTAGAATTTCATAATGATATGTTGCAAGTAAGGATTATTGAAGTGAGTGTATCTGAAAAGAATAGGGCCTTGTAATAAACGATGTATTTGCCAAGTATGTGATACAAATTCATTTCTTAAGAAATTTTTGTAAGAGTTATTCGTTTGGGAAAGGTATTTCCAAATGGCAAATTGTAGACACAACAGAATTTATGACAAAGAAATTTGGCAAAAAAAAAACAAAAAACCAGATCAACTAAGAAATGAATGCGTAGAAAACGAAATTGAAAAAGAAAAAGAAAACACCTATTTTATTTGCACACGATCTCTCCTACAGAGACTTCAAGCTCTACCACCTGCTGGCTTATTAAACAGATTAAACCAGCAGAACTGAAACCTGAATTTTCACCCAGACTCTTTGCTTATACTACCTATAATGAAGTCAATGCTAAAGTACAGAGAAACGAGTTAAGTCCTAGTATTTTCGATAACTATTTGGGTAATGTGAATGATAACTCTTAAAGAATTGCTCATGTCATTATAAGATCTTTGAGTGAGAATGTTAGTAAATTTCAACAATTGATTGAAAAAAGCTTTAAACTTCAATTTGATGTTAGTAAAGTATTTACACACAATGCTCTTAAGGTATATTTTCGAGGTCAACTGCCGCAATGTGAATGAGAGGAGTGGTGTGTAGTAGGAGCTAACATTCATAGCATTGTAAATCATGTTCGATTTGATTACAAAGTTACACGTACCGAAAGATTTTGATTGAAGATAAATCATAATTGTCTTGATAAAATTATGGTTATTCGGTAGAACTGACAAGAAATACTGATGTTGATCTGTTTCATGATGCTTGCTTGGTGTTTAAACAAAAATGATTTTGGAAGAACAAACATTTCACTCATTGGAGATTTCAATTCACATGCATTTCAAACTTCATTTTCAATAATGTCTAGATGTGGCGCGCTCTCGCGTCTCACCAAGTAGGCTCTAATAATTTCCTAGATATAAATTATAGTGAGTGTCCAATAACCTGTCTCCCAGTCTGTGGACTCCTTGTTTCTCATCGAGAAGCCTATATAGATTTACATGTGTTAGATTTCCAATTTGAAAGCAAGTGTTTAGTAGTCTAGATGTCTATCGTGTCTGTAGAGCCATACTACCATGACTGCACTTGCGACCCCAACAACTAGTAGAACTAACCGTTAATACTAATTCATAGATTAGCTCTATCTACAAATGTATCGTTAAATCTAGAGGATCTAGATAGAATTTCTACATTTATGTTTTATGTGTTGTTAATAGCATTTTATCCTCTGTGAGAAATGAACCTGTGGTGTACCCCAGGGCTCGTTCCTCGGGCCGCTGTTATGTCTTTTATACACAAATGACCTACTTATCAAAGTTCAAAATTGTAAACTCTCTTTATATGCCGATGATGTGTGTTTGTTTTATTCAAACAAGGACCCAGGCGTAATGAATGAGAAGATGAATTATGATTTGAATATTATTTCAAAAATGGTTGAATGTTAATAAGCTTTTGGTTTTAAATGATACAAAGTGTAAAAAATATGTTAATTTGCACTAAACAAAGATGGAAGAAATAAATATGGTGAATGGTGATTATATAAGTGTATATAAATTACACACCTACTTAAAAAGTAAATGTTTGTAAATATATGGAAATTTACGTTGATGAGAACTTGTCATGGAATAGACACAATGAATATCTGAAATCTAAAGTAGTGACAAAATCTGTGTTTATTAAAAAGTATACGATATTTTATTACTCAGAAAACAATTGCTTTATCTTACAAATCTGTCATTCAAGCTCATTTTAACTATTGTTCTGTGGTGTGGGGAAGCACCAACAAAACAAATTTAGATAAGTTGCAAATTCTGCCAAACGGATCCCTGTGGGCAGTGTTAAATGTGAACAGTTATTCCCAAGTAGATTATTGTACTCCTCATTTTGAATTAGATCGATTGCAAATTTACAGATCAAAGCATTTAGCTCAAATCATGTATCGATGTGTTCATCATATCACTGCCCCTCCGTATTTGAATGAACTCTTTACTGTACGTCAATCACATTATGCCACAAGGTCGGGCGACATGCAATTGAACATCATTCGCCCTAAAACAGATTATGGCAAAAGATGTTTTGTATATAAATTTGCTTCTTTATGAAACGATGTAATTCGAAATGTTTTTTTTTTTATATTTCCGTTGATACATTATTTAAAAAAAAACAACTACATGAAAATACAAAATAATTCCGAATATAGGATGCGTAACCTGATGGAGAATTTTAAGCATTTTTTTTTTTCACTCATCAATTCACAGTCAAAATATATGTGCAACACTGATTCTCTTCCGTATTTGAAATTCATTCTCACATGCCCTTGTATTCTCTTCATGTCGTAATCTAAGGCCTTGTTGTTAGTTTTTCTTTTCCTTTTTCATCTTTTTTTTGTCTGAAACAAGCTTATCAGGGTGCTTATACCTTTTTTTCTGCTCTTTGCATATGTGATGTATATGGTTGTCATACTGTATGTATAATGTTTGTATTTTTAACCTGTATGTGTGGACCCCTCAGAAAACCAGCCTTTGGCTGACGAGGGTGTTCCACCCCATGAGTGGAAAATAAAAATTGAATTGAATTGAATTGAATTGAATCGAATCGAGTCACTCAGTCATTCAAGCGATAGGCCAGTACAATTACATGTTATTTACAGTAAGTGTTTACAGTACCGTAGTCCTAACGTTAGTTAGGTAAAATCGGCCACTTGTAATGATAAGGACGCTTATAAAGAAATGACCGAGTTTACCCGTTTGGCTGAATTTACCCATGAGTTCGGTATGACAATTTTAAGCTATTAATCAATGTCACCACTGATTTTACTGTGTTGACTTTGTTAACATTACACACAGTTCTGATAAAGATATGTACCTTACCTTTCATTCCTACGGACCTGTAACCCATAAAGAAGAAAAAAGAGCTGATTTTTTTTTTTAACAAATGTAGCCTATTCAATTGCCAAGAAGCATCACCTTTATGGAATTGATTGATTACTCGAAATTCTCTTTCTATTTGTTTTCTTCTTTTTCTTTTTTAGGAGACAGGGCAAGAAGAAATTCAAAGTCTGTAGTGGAAGCCAGCTGAAGGTTGACTTGCGGGGCTGCGGTTCGTTTGTGCCAGTTGTTACCTTGACTGCTACGAGTACATCTTTCCTTGCCTTCAGAGAACACACACACACACACAAAAAGGTTCAATCAGGGAGCTAGAAGGGTTCGAAGTCGCGGAAATGGGTGCAAATTACACGACTTGCGAAAATGGTGGAACTTTGCTTCTTATATGGTTCATTTGGGGTTCGATCTTGCCACGGTCATTGACGGTGCAATATTGCGCCCCAAACTAGTCTCAAAACAAAGACCTCCTATGGTGTTCTCGACACTAAAATGCAATATTACATATCCTTGTGCTGGTATTATGAACATATATTTTTTGATATCAGGAAACTTAATTTTCTTTCATATTCTATAATCATTCATCGAGAGTATAATTTCAAATTAAGCTGAGTCCATGATGAAAAGGGTCTACTAAAAAAAAACTAACGTAGAATACCTGATTGCTTGTCTGGTATTGACCAATCACATTGTACACATAACCTAGGAGGTTTAACAGATGAAGTTCCAACTGGCTGTAATTATTCAAATAGTCGTCAGATTTCTATTGCTGTACAAAACAATTCCACAGGTGCATTTGTGCCTTCGCTGATCGGGATTCGATGCCGCCGTCTCTCTGAGCAATCTGAAGATTCATTTTGGACGTTAACATAATTTTGGCTATTTCTGCTTGTTTATCTATTAAATGAAATGAAATCCTACTTTAAGATAAAAACATATAAAGCAAAAATCAATTCTGAACAGAAATATTATTTTGCAAAAGTGTAAATCAGAGCTGTTTCATGTGAAAGTGTTTAAACTGTACCCTGGATAGCCGGTTTTATTTTATCACTTTTCCTCATGATTCTGACAAATCAAACTGATAGGAATCTTCAAATCAATAGATATATCAGATTACTGCCAAGGCATGCCTATTCGAATAATGTTCTTTTTATTTCATGCTCTTTTTTTGGCGCAATTTCTATTCGTGTACCCCCGTGTCTTTAACATTCACCTAAAACCTATCTCTTATTGGTTGGGATGTCGAAACGTAATTACCATTACAAAGACATATCTTCCTGTTTGTGGTTCATTCTTGCTAAGGTGCAATATTGTGTCCATAACTGGTCTCAAAGAAAGACCCATATGGTGTTGATCGACAATTGAATACAATATTGCATACCCTCGTGGTGCTACTATGTACATGTTTTTTTAAAGACATCATAAAACTTGATGTTCTCGAATAATTTCATAATCATTCATCGGAGCATTTTTAAATGAAGTTAAGGAATTGATGAAAGGGTCTGCTAACAAGCTAACGAAGAATACCTGACTGCTCGTCTGGTATTGACCAATCAAAATGGAATATGTCACAGCATTCCCTGCATGCTTACTGTGCGATGATGGAGTCAAACCCTACTACACGCTAAAGATATTCGTTGCGACTCGATCTCGGGACAGCAAAAAAAAAAAACAGCAAAAAAACAACAAAAAAAAAACAATATTTTTTTTCAAGGCCCTCAAATCTGGAATTCCATCCACTATGATGTAAAATGTAAGAAAACGGTACAAAGTTTTAAGAAAGTTTTCAAGCGTCTTTTACTTGAAAGGTTTTCTGGAAGTTACCAATATTTATAAGAGACAAGTAAGATAGGGTGTGTTTGTGAAAATGACATCTTGCCTATTAATAATGTGCGCTGGTCCATGTTTTTGTCTGTGTATGCATGTGTGTGTATGTGTGAGTGTGTGTGTGTGTGTGCCAACATTTTTCTCTGTATATACGATGTATTTACTTTTCCGGGATTAGTTTTGAATAAGGCCAATTGCCTTCTCACTCACCCCTTCACTTGATATCTTTTGCCGTTTGTTTGCTTTGTTTGTTTGTTTGTCACATTGTCATTTTATACTTGTCATACCATTGTCACATTTTATGTATGCATATTTCATTAAGTCAAAATAAATAAAATGATAAAATGAAATCATTTAGAGAGCAAAATCGCGGATATATATGGGTGCAAACTACACGATTTATTTTTAAGGATTGATGTTTTTTCATTTTTATTCATGGATTCATGCACGGTAAAGCCCAAGGGTAAAATGCATGCGCATGAAAAATGTAAGCACATGTTTCCATGTGCCTGCAAACACCACATTTCAGAATGAATAAAGACTAGCTGTGATAGTGGAATTTGTTTCGTAACAATTCTGTGGGATTAGATCAGCTTTAACGATAAAATGTCTTGCTAAAGACGTCATGGCATTCCAATTTTAGATTTCAGATTTCAGATTCATTTATTGTCCATTTAGGAAATTCTTTTTGTTGGCATATGGGCGTGCACATAGGAATATCTACATACATGCATACATATATTCATGTACATGTACACATTATAAATGATACAATTTTCACTACATACACAATTATACAAGCATAATTTATACTCACAATACAGTGAACACATACATTATCACAAATTTCAAATAATTATTTATATTTACCGATCAACAACAAAACAAAATAGTTAAGAAAACGTGGAATCGGATAATCCAGGAAGTGTATCCTTTACATAACCTTTACGCCCCCTTCCCCCCCCCCCCCCCCCACACACACACATCCCCAAGGATCATCGCGTCGTGCCATACCACATTTGATTAATAACGAATAAAAGGAACGGAAGTTGATGAATTGTTGATAAACTTATAGATAGATAGACCAGTTTACTAACTAAACTTATAATGGCAAACATTGCACGCTTAGATATGCTGGGATAATTCTCTGTAGTCAGGTAGTGTTCGTGGTGGACTTAAGTACACCCTGTATGCAGCAAGGCAGTGCATAAGAATTGAACAATACATTGAGCTGCCATGGAGAGAGTTATGTAGTCACATTTACATAAGTCAGCTCTTCTGCAAAATTATTACACAGGCATGAGCAGTGTCTTTGAACTCATGACACTTGATTTTCGTTTTCAGGTATTCAAGCAAGATACAATATGATGAAGTTGCGCGCATTCTTCTGATCACGTAAACTTGTGCAATTCTGAAGGACAGAGTGATTCCTCAACAGAATATGTAAGTTTCATTAATGGATTAATCCGTAATATATCTATTTCCAGGTTATTGATTCATCTAGATTTTCAGCATGTGATATCCATGAAGTATATTATATTAAAGCTTATTATTACACATGAACGCAGCTTTATCAGTTACTATAACGTAGCCACCGTTTAGTGGGTTGCGGAAAATGTGATAAGACTATAGTGCAATTTTTGATACCATCAATAATCGAGAGATATGTTACTCAAATGGACCATTGCGATCATTCATCCTTGCCTTTTCCGTTCTACGTCTTCTCAGTTTTTTGGAAATTTTTCCTGAAAACTCCATGATGGATTGTCACTCACACAGGCAGCATCTCTACCCCGCAAGAATCTTTAAATGCCCTAGAATAGCCCTTTTTTTTGGGGGGGGGGGGGAAGGGATTAACTTATTTTCTGTAACCAGTATCATTAAAGTAAATCAAATCAATGTTATGAATAAGTAGTGGGGGCTATATTTTCACTTTTTTGTTGTTGTGGTGGTGACAGGATTAGAGGTGTCAACTATAATGGGCATCATTGCACCCACTGCCATGGCCAGCACCCGGACCATCATCTGTGGCAAGCTCAGCAACGGCTGAATGGCTGAGGTCTATGAGTCTTACTCCTTTCCTAACTGTGTAAAATATACAGCAAACTGATGTTAAATTGGCATGTAATATGATGTTGTCTTACTTTGTTATTTCATGTTATGAAGACTTTGAGTTGGTCAGGAAAAATGTGGGAATATTTGAATATGCCTAATGTCATAAATGTATGCAGGCCTACATAATAGGTGTGTATTTTCATCTCAGTATATACAAATTCGCCACATTTTTTTTTTTCAACATGACTTTACTCAGGCTATTCCACATCTATTCTTTTTTTTTTCAGCTCTAACTTAGTGATGTCTGCATGCTGTCTCCTAATTCCCCGTCTGCTTGGAGAGGACATGCTGTATGTCTGTGACAAAGTAAGTGCTGCATTTTTCTTTAATGGGAGACAGGAATTCCATCTCCTTTGTGACTAGAAATATAAGAGGAATATTTCTTTGCAACATTATTATGTTTTACTTATATGACAAATAGCTAAAATAAATCTATCCGACCGGATCTGTTTAGAAACCAATATCAAAACTTAAAGGGATGGTATAGTATTGGTGGAGGTGAGGATTTGGGCTTTTAACTTTTTGTGATATACCAAGAAACTACTTATGAAGTAATAGCGAGTATGCCATTCTGAGAGGAATTCTAAAGATTATCTGATGAAAATTGGTTTTGAAATGAATGAGGCATCCAAAAACAAAGTAAAACGCAGCGATCGTGATAAAAAGTGGGTCCCATATTGTATTATTATTGCTCTGTTTTGGATATCGCAGCTATTTCAAAACCATTTCTCATTATCTCAGCAAAAGATGTTGGAAACCTGAAGTAGATCTCAACAAAAACTATACAATCAATTTAACTTTCCATTTTCTGGTCAATGGTCATAGTTGCAACGTGTTAGTTTAATATGTAAGCAACAAAACTGCGTAGTGTAAACGACCTATTTCCTTCGAAATTTTATTCAGTCATCATTTATTCATGCCAAAATCTCTTTCAGAACCTGGCAGGACAAAATCCCCCAATCTTCACTATGTGAATGCTGCGCACTAGTAACATCACTATTTGGCTGGATGGTTGTGAAATCTGCCCAAATTCCTGTATACAATCGTGTCTTCCTTCGCTACAATGTTTGCAGCCTTCTATGCTCTGTGCCTTTGAGTATCCCAGGCAAGGCAGAAACACTCGATGCATTCTTCAGCAGTACATTGCAAGCCTTGATCTGAACAGGCAACTACATGTATCACAAAAAAAGAGAAAAACTACGGCATTTCATTAACAATGTTGTTCAATGATTGTCTTGATGTAGTTTACCAGCCTAAAGTTTTCATGGTGTATACTTTTTTCATGACTTCGCAAGGAATTGTCACCAGAGAAATGATGTTGTTCAGGTTGTCCATCCGTCCGTACATCAGTCTGTAATCGATTATGGCAACATTGTATCATGAAGGGAGATGAAACGAAAATATACAAGTAGACAAGTTAATGCAGGGAGATTACTTTAGCAGTTGAACACATCATGACAAATTGAAGAATATCGGAAAATCCGTTGAAGAGCTATATATACATATATCTAAAGTTTCAGTGCCGCCATTACTAGATGAGAAAGCTACATCTTTGACGTCAACCATGGAAAAGGATATAAAGAAATGTAAAGAAAATAGGCATAGTTTCCCTTTTCTAGCATTACAAAAGGAGCACTTGATTTACTTCTTCTAGAAGGGGGGGGGGGTAATATTACCCTTAACATTATGGCAACGACAAATAAGTCGATGCAATTTGTACTTTTCATTAAGAATCAGATTTTATGGAATTCCCTTGATGTTTTCTTCATATACGTTTCCATACGTGAAAGTGACACTGAAACTTTAAAAATGCATAACTTGCACTGGATCATACGATTTTCCATGTTCACTTATGTGTTCTTATGATATTGCTCCAATCCACGTGTACATTTGGGTTTCATTCCCCTTTAAGTACTGTTTGAGGTATCCAAATGAAACTTTGCATATGTATGTACGATTGGACGAAGTTACTTCTACCACCTTGTGGGTGTCAGCGTTCGAGATCAAATATTGTAGGTCATTGTCAAATTCTACAATGTCATTTCGTGCTCTATCTCTGTATCTCACCTGGTAAGCACTGTCGACATATGTATATAGTATTGTGGTGTTCTTTCAATAACTTCCCACACTTTTGAGCTATATGACCACCATATTCACTCCTCAGATCATCTAAAGATGGCTGTCAAGTGTTAATATTGGTTAAGTCCGACTACGTCAAAAGTCAAAAAGTCAATTAGCTTATATTTGAAAATCAGTGCAATAACAAATTCGATATGTGGGCGAGACATCACTTCGCTTTTACCTTGTTAGATGGTGAATATTTGTGAAGCTTCAGTTTCTAATTCATACAGCATCAGCATACATGTCTGAGAATAGTGGTAAAGAAAATTAGAGACTTTGGCAACAGCGTGCAAAATTCGCAAAATTTTATTTTGTGCCTTATTTGCTGATCAAACGTCGTAGGAGTACTACAACCTGTTAGGCAATATGGCGGAACAATAACTCTATTATTAGCGTTATAGAATAAATGGCGATGATGTAGTTCTGAAGCATACTTTTCATTAGATACTTTTGCAATGACTCCAGGTATACTTTTAATCGAACTAGGTATATAATTTTCAATGACTTGTACTTGAATAACGACAGAATGATTCGGTATAAGGAACGTTTTCTGTCATGTCATTAAGGAAGAATTGAACATGTCAATATTATGCTATTTGTTCCATAGTTATTTCTGAAGTGGTTAAATGTATTTTCCTAAAACTTTTTTTCTTTTATATATACCTACGTTGCATCCAGATGCCTATTCGTTGAAAAATGTGGGCAATGTATTCAAAGGTCAAAGATCATAGGTTAATGGGCCTAGGGTATACAACATTTCACTAGTTGTTGTTGTTGTTGTTTTGTTTTGTTTTGTTTTGTGTGTTTTTTTTTTGGGGGGGGGGACACGGTTTAAAGTGTCCTGAAACCTTGTATAATAACATGTATTTAGTTTTGTAGTCACGACACTTGCTATGTATGATGCCAAACTGTTCCCGCTCATACAAATGCAGCCGTTTCAAGGAATATATTCTTATACTCCATGATTTGGTAATGCCTAAGTGGTTCATAAGATTCCATTGAAACTGTGTATAGAACAGAGAGTGGATTTGACAATGGTATATGATATCCGCAATTTACTCTTTGACGGGGTCTATCATCCGATTAATATGTATAAGCACGGTAGTCCCCTATTCGGAAACTACAAGTTAAATAAGCTGCATTCATTTTGCAAGCGACCATGGCGTTATAGCCAAAGGTGACCTGCAAATCCCTGTGTGCCTACACAGGATTGGAAAACGTAACAACTTTCTGTGTATAGAACAACGAAACAGAAACTGGTGCATGTATTATTCTAAGTCACTTTGTTAGTCATAATGATGGTTTGCTCATTGCAGTTCCTGAATCTCAGCTCGAGGGACTTGAATTGATCCCAAATCAGTCGGAATGCGTGTATCACCCAAAACAAAATCTGAACAAATAACTGCGATCCTGCAAAGTCTCTATTGGTAGCCCATAAGGGCTGGTATCAAGTTCGATTTTCATATTATATACCTTGTATTTAAATGTTTTTATCGAAATCCCCGTATACGGTATGTGTATGTCAGTTAAGTATCTAAACCATAATAAATTGTAGTCGCAATCTACGTGCCAAGAATCTCATGTCTTAAATAAGTGTGAACCCCAAGACATGTCGTGATAAGGACTTTAAGACAATTGGTATCGTCATTTTATAACAAACTCCTAATTATGAGACATGTCTTCAATTTTAGATAAATTCATGTCTATGTTGGAAACATATCTTTTTGATGATTCATGATGACGTCACTGTTACATGAATATTGTACGCATGGAAATATGTAGGCCTATTCGTTTAAATGCATACAAACAACTTGTTAAATCCTCTTACATCTTTTTTTAATAGATTTGGTGCATACTACAGAAATGTAAGAAGCATGCTCTTGTTTTTGAGGCTTTGTGTACTGGTAAGAAGCATATCTTATTCTTATAGATTATGTGAATAAGTACGCATTCAAGAACGTTTTGAATAAAACGTATCCAGACAAATGCATATCATATTTTTACCTCTTCCTTTATGCAGATGTATACTCTTGCCTAGAGGGTTTGTTTGATAGATAGTGATAGTGCTCACCTTATTGGAAAGGTTATTGGGTGAATATTTCGTTTCAGTATATCATTCAAACACAACTAAGTTAACTTCTACATAAACATTTCCAAACTCACAAATTCCACACACACACACACACACACACACATACTTCATGATTCACAGGATCCAAATTACACCAATCCTATTTACTTTGCAGAGTGCAACAACAACATAAGTTTCTGAGCAAATACACTGTTAGAACGCTGTGTAAAATTTCGTTGTTTAAAATATTGTTGTTTAAAATTCTAAACAATGTTGTTTAAATATAGAAAATTGGAGCTTGATTGCCTTAAACAGCGGTTGTTTAAAAACAATTCGGAATGATTGTCCAAACAATTAAACATCGTTGTTTAGAAATTGATGGGCAAAAGTCATGTGATAGTCATGAACCAATCAGCGGGCTTGCATGTATATCCTTCGTTTCATCCGATCGCCGCCGGTCGGGCGGCCACCGCGCCTCACACACACACGTACGTCACACGTTTATGTACGTATAGCTATGGACCGCGGCTATTCATCATGATGGACGGCGGTGACGATGACTGCAATGCAGCTATATGGAGTCACGAACATTCTCAGCAAATGGGGTCTAGCTATAGAAGAACTTTGCCAGTCATTCCAAGGTATTTATTTATTTAACTGATATACTTACATCGCTTCATGCCCATCTGTAATTTGCATGATGTATGAAGCTAGTCACGGCTCACGCTTTGGGTTCTTGGCCGGGCTGCGCTACGCCTCGCCTTCATGCATGTAACGTTAGATCTATGCAAACTGGCACGTTAAGTTTAAGGTCGTCTGTACCGGTACGTACATTATGTTTTTCAACCAACTCGTGCTTGTATAAACACTTGCATAATTCAATCCTTACATACATTTTCAAAACTTCACATAAAATACCAATTTCTTTTACAAAAACTAATCATCTAAACTAGAGAGGGGCCGTCAAAGGCGGCAGACCCACGCCTAAGTACAAAGTCGGGGTAAACATAATGTGCATTCGGTCATCTACCAGAATTCGGCCACTTAATTGCCAGTGTGCTTTATCACCAGCCAGTGAGTTCTACCAAAGATCGTACACTGAAGTGTACGATCTTTGGTTCTACAGTCACATCACACGCAAATCACATCATTACACATACGGTATTAACACTCATTCACGTACAGGAAAGTCCTCAAGTCTCCTCCAAAAATCCATCGAAAATCCCAAATTCCACAGTCAAAAGTGCAGAATCGGAACTTTTCCAAGCGCGCGCGAATTAAGTCGCGGAAAAAGCGCTAAAAATCGAGAAATACGCCGTTTTCTTGCGGGATATTTTGATTATAGCAAGCCGAGAGTGTGATGATATCAAAGGTCGTATGAGTGTACGATCTTTGATGGTACGATTGTATCCACAAAAGCGCAAAAGAAAAACAAAATTTACGTACCCCCTAGGCAATTACCCCTATGATTAGTGTCTACGGGAATTATTCAATGCAAGGGTTGAATGCAAATGTCTACTGCACCAGTATTCGGCCACCAACGAGCGCCGCAACGTCCCCGATGCAATTTTGCACCAACAGTGTAGAGCGCGATGCATTTTCAGCGGCCTTGCACACGCATTGACATTGAGCACGCATATCGTGCAGTGTGACTGCGACCGAGCAAATGCTCCTCCAACGAAAAAAACAATCAATGTTAATTTGAAAAATCATCAAAATACGGGCCAGTTTGTGATGACGGAGAACGAACTTTCATAAATCTAGAAGGACATAGTCCCTCAAATAGGCCTAAACGTAAATTTCGGAATTCTTACGAACATTTGAGCAGCGAAGTCGGATCGTTTGGGAGTTTATGTTTTCGTATGGTAGCGGAAAATCGCAAAGTGAGAAACGGGAAATTTTCGGAGTGGTCACTATACCATGGGGTCAAAACTTCAAGGTCACACAGAATTTGCAAGGGTCAACCGATTATCACCAAAATCTAATCGATTCTTTCCTGCCATTATCCAAACATCCCCATAACATTTCGTGCAAATCCGTTTACCCGTTCTCTTGTTATCTTGTACACAAACAAAAAAACAAAAAAAACAAAAAAACAAACAAACAAACAAACATACGGAACCCTTTACATAACCCCCTGCCGATTTTCATCGGCGTGGGTAAAAAGAAAAACAAAATTTACGTACCCCCTGGGCAATTACCCCCCTACGGCAATTATTCAATGCAAGGGTTGAATGCAAATATATACTGCACCAGTATTCGGTCACCAAC
Organism: Diadema antillarum; assembly: GCF_040938485.1. Lineage (NCBI taxonomy): Eukaryota > Metazoa > Echinodermata > Echinoidea > Diadematoida > Diadematidae > Diadema > Diadema antillarum. The sequence goes on along the minus strand of NW_027271978.1, from coordinate 66,846 downwards.
GAGCGCCGCAACGTCCGCGATGCAATTTTGCGCCAACAGGGTAGAGCGCGATGCAGTTTCACCGGCCTTGAACACGCATTGACAATGAGTGCGCATATCGTGCAGTGTGACTGGGACCGAGCAAAATTATTTCATGATTGAGGAATGCTCCTCCAACAAACAAACAAAAAAAGAATCAATGTTAATTTGAAAAATCACCAAATACGGGACAGTTTGTGACGACGGAGAGCGAACCCCGAACTTTCATAAATCAAGAAGGACATAGTTCCTCAAATAAACGTAAATTTCGAAATTCTTACGAATGGTGTTGAGCAGCGAAGTTGGATCGTCTTACGAACAGAGTTGCATGCAGCGAAGTCGGATCGTTTGGGAGATACGCTTTTGTATATGGCGCGCCGATCGACCAACAACACTGTTTATCGGCGATAAACACTTTATCGAGCGATAAACTCTGTTTATCGAGCGATATTTCCTCTGTTTATCAAGATGAAGCTCTGTTTATCACACCTTTATCAACTGATAAACTGAATTTTTCTCGATAAACACCGTTTATCGGCGGTCGATAAACAGTGTTTATCAAAAAAAACTCTGTTTATCGGTCGATCGATAAACACTGTTTATCACTTGGTCGATAAACATAGTTTTTCTCGATAAACACTGTTTATCACTTGATAAACAGTGTTTTTCGTTCGATAAACACTGTTTATCGCCGATAAACAGTGTTTTTTCAGTGTTTATCGCCGATAAACAGTGTTTTTCGGCGATGAACAGTTAATCGGCATTATTGATCAAATGGCGCGCCATATTTGTATGGTAGCGGAAAATCGCAAAGAAACGGAAAATGTTCGGAGTGGTCACTATACCATGGGGTCAAAACTTCAAGGTCACACAGAATTTGCAAGGGTCAACCGATTATCACCAAAATCTAATCGATTCTTTCCTGTCATTATCCAAACATTCCCTGAACATTTCGTGCAAATCCGTTTACCCGTTCTCTTGTTATCTTGTACACAAACAAACAAACAAACAAACATACAAACAAACAAACAAACAAACAAAAAACAAACAAACAAACAAACAAACAAAAAAACAAACAAACAAACAAACAAACAAAAAAACAAACAAACAAACAAACAAACATACGGAACCCTTTACATAACCCCCTGCCGATTACATCGGCGTGGGTAATCAGCGTACGGAATATTCCCATAGTTGACACAGTACAGTAGCCTATTCGTTTCTAATCTAAGTTGTAACAGTAAGACTATACAGGCACCGTATCACATCATGCACAATATAGGCGCAGTGTCCGAGTTCGATGATGTAGAAATCTAACAAGTTAGTTAGGCATAGGGTCTAACGTGACGGTTAGGGCCTAGCTAGGCAATGCTAGGGCCTAGTCTAGTCAAGGGCTAGGGCCTATATTTTAGACTGCTAGTGCTAGCTAAGTTCAATTACACAATGACCTGTCTCGATCATTTCCTACCTCATAATTTAGAACTTATGGTCGGCTGTATGATAGCCCTACTACATCAACTACCCTCTTGTAATAAGCCGACCGTGTATTAATTGGCGCACTGAACGCTTAGGGTTAGTACGCACTTCACTGCACGCAAAGCACATAAAAATGGATTGGCTTTGACTGTCGATGAGGATGGTGTGGGAAAACGCGAAAATTCACCGTTCATTAACAAAGTTAATGGTTTTAATGAAGGACAAAATTTCGAATGAATATTTTCACCGAATCGTAATGTAATGTCTATGGAAGTTTCTAAAAAGCTTCGTACAACACGGTGTTCAATACAACTCGGTTTGCGTGCATTGTCAATGCAAAAACAGCGGTCGATCTCAATAAGAAGCGTTACTGCGGGGAGCTGAAACGAGGCCACGCAAGTTCGACGGCGATATTTTTGCACTGAAACTTCGAATCGAAAAGGGAACAAAGGCATTTGATAGCCTAGCTCTGGATTTTCTCAATCACGCAGGTCAAGTTTTTTGCATGAATTTCAGTGTTAAATATTCTTATCAAGCAAATAAACATTGGGCGGTCGATGAGTAGTAGGTCCAACCGTACAACCAAAATCTGCTGTAAACATAACGAACCCCCTAAAATCCAATACTAAAGTGCAAGTTAAGTTCTGCTACTTTTGCTGGAGCAATTCATTCTTTACTGAGCATCATTGCCATCAATGATGCTCGATGAATTAAGGTCTACGTAAGCTTCCAGTAGAAAAAAAGGCCTAGAACCCCTATAGAAAATGAAGATAAAGACAGAAAACAGATTGTGGTGTTTTTAACGCACAATATAGTCTATGCACCACACGTAAACTTAATGCCTGTATACTAGTAATAATATACTGGTACCTTAGTAGAGTTCTATTTGTTTCGTATAGGTAGGTGGTTTGGGACCAATTTTTGGCACTTTTGTCACTTTCGAATAAGTTTCTATGCAAAGTTAAAGGAGCTTTCTTGTCACTGTCAAGATTTCCATGCCAAACGAAGCACATTGTGCAAATTCACACAAACTTGTGAGAAAAATGTTTATAGAATGAACATTTTTGCAGAAGCTAATGATCATGCATAATTCACTCTGTCATTTATGTTTTTGTTATTAACTTGAGTATTATATTTTTTTCCATTTGGTTTAAATAGCATTCTTAATGGGCCACCCTTAATATGATTACAAATGCAATCTTGTTCCCTAATTTGTACAGATCAAGCAAGACTTCAGCCAGGAGATCATGGCTGAAGACAGGATGTTTGCAGCATGGCCATGTATGCTGACAAAGTACTCTAGTATGGGGAATCAAGATGTCCATCGTAGCAAACGCTGCTTATTCGTCACACGGGTGACACCGATGGCCTTTCCCAAGGTACAGTATTGCTCTGTGTAGAGATTCTAATCTACAGCCCCAGTACCACCCTTTCCTTTTTTGCGTTTAAGTTGAGGTGCATTTATTAACAGCATTAACAAAATACTTACAGTATGTACATGACTATACAAAAAAAAATTGTTAGACCGAGAAATTCATTCAATGCATGTTAATTAATTTCTAAGACTTTCGCAAAAACCTGCAAAAACTGAAGTGGATCTGTAATTTCAAAGCCAATATCAAAGAGATCATCCGGGCTCTTGATGACTCAGCTTTGTCCATCATTCAACTTGCATGTCATGTTCCCGTATTTGGTTTTGTTGCCGATTCGACATCATGAGCTTCCTTGGCATTTATCATGCACTGATCGAGTGACACATAGCATGCCTTTAGATCTTCATTGATGTACACACTTTTCATGTTCTCTTTTCCTTTCAGACTAGAATGCCCAGAATACAGTTTGTTCCTTTTGTTTGCAATAAAGTGGACTTTGATCTGCCTGCTCTTTCCTTCTTGCCTTTTCCCCAAGATGAGGACAAGATCACGAAGATGAGATGTCCTCTTTCCAAATGTCTAAGCCAACTTCCTTGGCAACATTTGACCCGCCCTCAGTAAGCTCTTCCTCTGTCTCCTCAGCCCCCTCTGGCAGGCCAGTCAGGCAGAGATTGTCCCTCCTTAGCTCATGTTGGACCTCGTCCTGCTGGAACTGAATCCTCAAGAGATGACATGTGGATTCAGAACATCTTTAATTGTGCTCATACAAGCTTCTTTCGCTCCTTGTATCACATGCGGTAGTGCAGCTTTAATGACTGTAACTACAGCTTGGACAATTATTTGGGAGAGGCTGTCTCCTGCCCCTCTCTCACATTATAGCACCCCACGGCCACACAGTTCATGTACACTGAAACTTCTGGACGGTTTGTCCTTGCCTCCTTCATCTACCATTCCCCTTTTCTTCTCCACTGCCTGATCAACTCACATGATAATCAAGCTTTTGTCATTATAGGATAACATTAACAGAGAAGTCTTTTATGAACTATTAAAGTTTTTGCTTTCTTTTTCCTACTACTTGGAATAAAAATCACTGGACCTTGAACATCCCTTGCTCTTGCTAATCTAATTAAGATATATGCGTATTAACTGATCTTGCTTTATGCAATGTCAGAATATGACATGAACCTCCTGCAAAAGCCCAAATGTCATTCATATTGCAATAGTCTTTGTTAAGCACTTAACAGTAGTGCAAGATTATTCTTATGAAGGCACTGGCTGTCAACACCATTCAACTTTCTTTCATCCAAGTTCATGGTAACTCTGATTGCTGCTTTGTAGAATAGCATAATGATTATTACAGCATTATAATTCTAATGCTTGGCCTTACAAGTTTGGCTCTACTCATCCACAATTACTTGCCCGTCTTGGTAGTAAATGCCGTTGCCAGGATCAGTCCCTCATTCAAAATGTGTAGTATTTTCTACAATACCCTCCAAACAACTTTAAAACAGCCCCCCCCCCCCTCCTCACAGTTAGTAATCCTGGTTGCAATCAAGTACAATATAAGTACATAAGCTAGCATCTGAATATGAGCTGATACTTGTCAGCATTTCTCTTAATCAGCCTTGATTGTGTTAATATTTTTAAAGGGTATATTTGTACTTATCATTCAAAATACTCCCCCTGTGTCATACATTTTGCTCCACAGAGGAAAAAGAGACGCTTGCATTCAGCATGCTGCCGCTAGTTTGCCGAGGCTGGACTGCGAGGGTGTGGGGCAAGTGCTCCTTTCAGGAGTCGTTGGAGTTATTCTACGACTTTCAACCTGTAAGTACCTAACTGTTTGGAGGCTAATCTTCTAAAACAAGTGATGTATTGCCCTCTTATTAAAATGATGAGATGGACTTTGACATTGCAATACAAAATATAAAAATCATCAAGCTGTGGTCCATAGTTACAGAAATTCCCAGTTTTATGCTGTTTCATTTGTTAGTTTAGTCTATGGATTCTACATATTTATGCAAATTTACTATGTTGCTAATGTATGCTGTGAATCACAATAATTTTTTTTAATGAAAAAAAATCTTATATTACATAGTCAACATACATATTTATTTTATTTTGTGTTTGACTGCTCAATCACACACTTGTCCAATTATGTCCTTTTCATTTTGATAAAAAGGGGAAAAAATTCGCATGAAAAGCAAAATTGGTCCCAAATGTCGCCAACAAGGAATATTCCATTCATCAATAAATATTGCACTTGACCTATGGTATCATTATATTCAGCAAGATGCTGGAAATATATCACATCCCACTCGTATACATCCAATGTGATACAGGGTGTCCCCCCCCCCCCCCCATACCAAAAAGAAAAAAGACCTCGCATACTCCTTAATGTTCCTACAATGTAAGTGGACAAAATTGTTATACTACTAGTATTGGAAAGAGTAACTTACCCAAAATAATGAAATGCAATTCAGAAGTAGTTTTTGTTTGATAATACTTTTTGCCTGGGCTTGCCAGCAATAAAATTAATTGCCTTTCAGAAGTTCCCATAGGCCACACAGTTGAAAATTCATTCAGCCAGGTCATGGTTAGCCCTTGCAAGAATAGAAAATGTAATACGTGGATGTTATATACTACATAAAATACCCAATTTAGGGTATATGTTTGCAAATGAAATGTTGCAGAATTTGGCCAGGCACTTTATTATGAACTCTACCTTGAACATTGGAGAGGTGTGGGAAATATATCTGTTCTGATGGACTTCATTATACCAATGCCTCAACCCAACACTTCTGCGTAGATTATTTCAAGATTTTATCGAGATGTATATGCATGTTTCTTTTCCACTTCCATTTCATTTTACAGGAGGGCACAGACCTGGCTTTCTACATTGGACAAATTGACAGGAAGCAGAGACCACAGCCCTTCATCTTGCTGATGGGAGGATCCTGGAAGAAGCCACTGCAAACCTTTGTCATTAGTAAGTTTTCGCTACACGACGCGAAGACCGAGAATACGAGGAAGCGATCACTTGTGACAGTCCCCGTACTCTGACTCCCATCCACATATCTATGCAGTTTCGCTTTCCTGTACAGGACGGAGGCATGGGGACAAGATCGCTGATTGGTTGGCAGACTGGCTGGCTCACTCCTGCCCAGCATCGGGACCGAACGCTATTTTGGCCAAGTACCGTACTCGTTTTCCCCCGGACGGGACGTTCCTCGGATTTGATCATGTGCAGAAGCAAATTTCGCACACGACACGCTTAACTCCCGGCCGCGTTGTGCTTGCGAAAACTCCCTATTGTAGAGAGACAGGGATTCTTGTTTCCAACTTTGACAAAGGCTGTGGACTGTGCATTCAAAGTGCATTATGTCCTAGATGTAGAGTACCAGGCTCAATGTTTTGCTGCCTGGCAGTCCTTGGAGACAGTTGTGTACAAAACGCCTGGTAAAGTGACATCCAATTCTGTGAGAGAGATCAGGACATACCTGAACTCTTCAAATCAGGAAGATTAGATGCGTAGAATGAGATTTTCATGGTCATCAGAAGTTTAATTGACAAAGTTGACTTTTAGGTCATTCGTCAAAGCAAAGGTTTGGTATCAATGTTTTATTTGTTTATAACTCAATAAGTAATGGATACATGTCACATGGAAAGATCAAAGGTCATGAGAAGATTGTTCTATTAGTGGGTAATGTCGGCCCTTGAAAACTTGTGGTAAAGATAGGTTAGAAATGAATTAAAAAGGGTATTTTGCATAGTAGTGACTTAATGAAATATTGGGAAAGATCTTCACAGGTTTATACTGAAGCATGACAGTCAATTTTCAGAAATATAGCAATTGTGAAATTAAAACCTCATATCTGTTGAGCATCATGGAGGTCACACTCTGTACTGAATGTGGCCTTCATAAAATTCAAGATGAACTGTTTCGTAGAATGTATATTTCCATTATGAATTTATTTCATTGTATATAGAGTAATCTTCATTATTGCCATCTCTATCACAGGAGTGACAGAGATGATCTTTGCTGGACAGATGTGCTGTACTTGGCACATCCCAGTTATGAAAAAAAAAACCTGTATGTGTTGGTAGCAGGTATGACTTCTCAAATTACACTAGTAAACAGGAGTAAGTTTCATTATAATTACAATGTACTGTATATGTTATTTGGTCTGTTCAGATATGCTGAATATAGGTATGGAGTAGATTTTCACAAGAGATAAAACTTATTTCTTAATGTGAATGGTTTCTCCATCTGCAGTATATTTACAGTCATCATTGTACTGTCAAGGAAATATAATCTAATAACCCCTGACTTACTATTGCAGATGTTCCCCAAAAGCATTGCGACTGAAATGATTCAAAATGTTGTTACATCAAATTGAACATTGTTAAAAATGATCTAGTTAATAGAGAAGCTGTGTAGTGCAATACCTTCAGTAATATTTTCTTAGTGGGGCAACAAAGTACAATATTGGGACAGAAAAGCAAATCCTTAGAGGGCCATTCCCTTAAGCTTCGCTTATGAGATTTCCAAGCGCATGTAATAGTGACAAACACTTCAAGAACAAAGTCAGTGGTTCTAAGAAAATCAGATAATTATTCCAGGAAATAAGACTCATTCAGGATTTATCTTGTCTTGTCAGGGTATGATCACTATAAAACTGGATAATGTGTCTGTAAGGTGTGCATTGGACTGTAAAAGCATTCTGAAAAATTACATTCTCTGTGTACTGTTCATTCAGTTAGCCCTTTTGGACCCATCTGAGGGCAACTGATGGTCCCCATGCACCCACACAATATGAGAAATGAAGCAACAAAATATTCAATGTGGCACAGGTATAGATAATCTCAAGCTGAACACATCCATGTTATGCATAATGATTAATTCTTTAATTATTGCATGTTTCAAATTCAATTTGCCATTGCAGTTTAGTTGAAATATTGTGAAATGTGATTTTTACGGCGTTAAGCGCCCCATTTGTATGTAAGTGGAATCAAAATGTACATTTGACAATACACTAAGCTTTAAATGAGTCGAGGTCAATTCAGCTGGAAAATCACTTAACTCAAGCATAACAAAAGCTCGTGATTTTTCCTCTGCAGTAAAACTGCATATTTTTACTAAATCCGCGCAAGTCAACACATTTTTCTCGGTTCTCGAGAACTTCGACTTATCAAAAGTTAACTGTAAAAGAAGAATTGTTACTCTGTATATATTCTGAAAATGGATGAGACAATTCTTGATTGGCTCAATTTGTTATTTGTAATATGTTTGCACATCGATGGACAGATTGACCGATTGAAGGTTTTCTAATGATATGCTGTCAGTGATATAGACAGTGAAAATGTGCTGAAATATATAATCGGCCAAAAAATAAACATTTGTGTTATTGTGCTTACATACAAGTGAGTCGTACAGTAACATGGGATTAAGAAGTGTTTAAATTCTAAACATGAATATTTAATATTTGCTTTAAACAACCCAGTTGTATAAAATTACTTTTAAACAACCCGGTTGTATAAAATGACTTTTAAATAACAGTTGTTTAGAGTTTTAAACAACTTTTTTTAAACAACTCAGTTGTATAAAAATTACATTTAAACAACAGTTGTTTAGACTTTTAAACAACTTTTTTTAAACAACCCAGTTGTATAAAATGACTTTTAAACAACAGTTGTTTAAATTTTTAAACAACTTTTTTAAACAACCCAGTTGTTTAAATTTCTTTTAAACAACAGTTGTTTAGAATTTTTAAACAACAAAGGGTTAAAAGTTTAAACAACTACGTGTTGTTTAATTTTTAAACAACAATTGAGCGATTCACCGGTTAACTTGTGGTTGTTTAAAATTTTAAACAACCTTGTTGATTTTTTTCTAACAGTGTAGGCTTGCATCAGTTCGCACTATTCAAGGTTTAAAGTAGTTAAGTAACTACATTGCACCCGGTAATGTGATGCTAAGTATATATACCTTATTGGTATAATGTTGCAAATATGTGGTACTTATTTGATCCATGACTGCTACAAAACTGCTTCTTTAAAGAAGCCAATCAGTGTCACTGCCTGTTCCTTTAGAGACGCAATATTGCCCAGTAATCTCAAGGTGCACTTGAGGTTACTGGACAATATTGCGCCTCTAAAGGAGTAGACAGTGACACGGACTGGCTCCTTTAAAGAAGCAATTTTGCAGCAGTCATGGATCAAATAAGCACCACATAGGTGGAACATTATACCTATATATAAGGCACAAAATTGCACCCTCAAGAGAGGGTACAATCTTGGAACTTTGGGTGCTTCTTTGCACCCTCACGAAAGGGTGTAAAGTTGCACCAAAAGTAAAGGCAAGACAGGGTGCAAAGTTGCGCCGAAAAACAAAAGGGTGAAAGATCGCACCCTCAAGAAAGGTGCAAACTTAGCACCACTTAATGTGGGTGGAAAGATGCACCCTCAAGAAAAGGTGCATCTTAGCACCACTTAGTGTGGGTGGAAATATGCACCCAAGGGAACAACTTCGCACCCTCAATAAAGGGTGCAGTTTTGCACCCTCTCTGGAGGTGCAAAGGTGCACCGCTAGGGTGCAAAATTATACCATTGCACATGGTGCAACTTTTGCACCCATTTCTTGAGGGTGCAAGATAACACCCATAGGGAGCCACCAGTGTGACATTACTTTGCACCCTTAAAAGGTGCAAGAGGGAACTATTTTGTCTTAGTGTGAATGATGACCTCATTGAGAGTTTGGGCCTTCAGCATTCTGTAATCTTTCAGGCACCAGATTACGTTATAGGTCAAACATTTCATGCATTTGAGCACATGTCGTCAGCGTGTCACTTCAAGAAGATCGCAAGATCTTTACATCATTGGTGAAAGAATAAAGTGAGTGAAAAAAAAGGTGAAAGTGAGGAACCATTATATTCAGTCAGATTCATCATTATCATCAGCACAGAGATTTCTTTTGACTGAGTGAAAAGGAGCGTCACTATGCCGTGAGTAATTCCATCGTGACTACAGAAAGAACACAATTACTTAGAAGTACAACGTTTTACAATGTATGTCAGAACTATAAAGGTGATCTTCTGTAAGCATTCGGGATGGGTACACATTAAGAAAAAAAGATTCATTCTTGCACCTTTAAAGGGTGCAAAGTGATGTCACAATGGTGGCTCCCTATGGGTGTTATCTTGCACCCTCAAGAAATGGGTGCAAAAGTGGCACCATGCACAAGGGCATAACCTTGTACCCTGTGGGTGAAACTTTGCACCTCCACAGAGGGTGCAACGTTGCATCTTTCATTGAGGGTGCATTCTTGTTCCCTTGGATGCATCTTTGCACCCACACGATTTGGCGTTAGGTTGCACCTTTTCTTGGGGTGCAATCGTTTGCCCTTTACGTTACGGCACAACTTCGCACCCCGACAAAGTGTGCTATCTTGCACCTTTTTTGAGGGTGCAATCTTGGTACTTGAACTTTTGGGAGCAACTTTGACCCCTTCGTTAGGGTGCAAAGCAGCCCACAAAGTTCCAAAATTGGGCCTTGGCTTAGGGTGCAATCTTGGAACTTTGGGTGTTGCTTTGTACCCGCAAAAAGGGCTCAAACCTGTACCCTTGGGATATACTTTGACTCCTTCGTTTGGGTGCAAAGAAGCACCCAAAGTTCCAAGATTGTACCATCTCTTGAGGGTGCAATTTTGTGCCTTATATATAGGTATAATGTTGCACCTATGTGGTGCTTTATTTATCCATGACTGCTGCAAAATTGCTTCTTTAAAGAAGCCAGTCAGTGCCACTGTCTACTCCTTTAGAGGCGCAATATTGCCCAGTAACCTCAAGTGCACCTTGAGATTACTGGGCAATATTGCGTCTCTAAAGGAACAGGCAGTGACACTGATTGGCTCCTTTAAAGAAGCAATTTTCCAGCAGTCATGGATCAAATATACTTTAAACCTTGAATAGTGCGAACTGTTGCAAGCCTATTTGCTCAGAAACTTATGTTGTTGTTGCACTCTGCAAAGTTAATAGGATTGGTGTAATTTGGATCCTGTGAATCATGAAATATGTGTGTGTGTGTGTGTATGTGTGTGTGGAATTTGTGAGTTTGGAAATGTTAATGTAGAAGTTAACTTAGTTGTGTTTGAATGATATACTGAAACGAAATATTTACCCAATTACCTTTCCAATAAGGTGAGCACCATCACTATCTATCAAACAAACCCTCTAGGAAAGAGTATTTATCTGCATGAAGGAAGAGGTAAAAATATGATAAGCAGTTGTCTGGATACGTTTTATTCAAAACGTTCTTGAATGCGTACTTATTCACATAATCTATAAGAATAAGATATGCTTCTTACCAGTACACAAAGCCTCAAAAACAAGAGCATACTATTCACATTTCTAAAGTATGCACCATGTCTAAAAAAACAAAAGATGTAAGAGGGGTTAACAAGTTGTTTGTGTGCATTCAAACGAATAGGTCTACATATTTCCATGCTTACAATATTCATGTAACGGTGACGACATCATGAATCATCAAAAAGATATGTTTCCAGCATACATGTCTTATAATTAGGAGTTTGTTTTATAGTGACGATGCCAATTGTCCTGAAGTCCTTATCACGACATGTCTTGGAGTTCACACTTACATGTATTTAAAACATGATATTCTTGGCACGTAGATTGCGACTACAATTCATTATGGTTTAGATAGTTAACTGACATACGCATACCGTATACGGGCATTTCGATGAAAACATTTAAATACAAGGTATATAATATGAAAATCGAACTCGATACCAGCCCTTATGGGCTACCAATGGAGACTATGCAGGATCGCAGTTATGTGTTCAGATTTTGTTTTGGGTGATACACGCATTCCGACTGATTTGGGATCAATTCGAGTCCCTCGAGCTGAGATTCCGGAACTGTAATGAGCAAACCGTCATTATGACTGACAAAGTGACTGAGAATAATGCATGCACCAGTTTCTGTTTCGTTGTTCTCTACACAGAAAGTTGTAACGTTTTCCCATCCTGTGTAGGCACACAGGGATTTGCAGATCACCTTTGGCTATAACGCCATGGTCACGTGCAAAATGAATGCAGCTTATCTAACTTGTAGTTTCCAATTAGGGGACTACCGTGCTTATCCATATTAATCGGCTGATAGACCCCGTCAAAAAGTAAATTGAGGATATCATATACCTTTGTCAAATCCACTTTCTGTTCTATACACAGTATCAATGGAATCTTATGAACCACTTAAGCATTACCAAATCATGGAGTATATAAGAATATCATATTTCCTTGAAACGGCTGCATTTGTATGAGCGGGAACAGTTTGGCATCATACATACCAAGTGTCGTGACTACAAAACTAAATACATGTTATTATACAAGGTTTCATGACACTTTGAACCGCGCCCCCCCCCCCCCTAAAAAACAACAACAACTAGTGAAATGCTGTATACCCTAGGCCCATTAAGCTATGATCTTGGACCTTTGAATACATTGCCCACATTTTTCAACGAATAGGCATCTGGATGCAACGTAGGTATATATAAAAGGAAAAAAATGTTTTAGAAAAATACATTTAACCACTTTAGAAGTAACGATGGAACAAATAGCATAATATTGACATGTTCAATTCTTCCTTAATGACATGACAGAAAACTTTCCTCACCGAATCATTCTGTCGTAATTCAAGTACAAGTCATTGATAATTATGTACCTAGCTCGATTAAAAGTATATATGGAGTCATTGCAAAAGTATCTAATGAAACGTATGCTTCAGAACTACATCATTGTCATTTATTCTATAACGCTAATAAGAGAGTTATTGTTCCGCCATATTGCCTAGCAGGTTGTAGTCCTCCTACGACGTTTGTTCAGCAAATAAGGCACAAAATAAAATTTTGCAAATTTTGCACGTTGTTCGTAAAGTCTCTCACCTTCTTTACCACTATTCTCAGACATGTATGCTGATGCTGTATGAATTAGAAACTGAAGCTTCACAAATATTCACCATCTAACAAGGTAAAAGCGAAGTGATGTCTTGCCCACATATCGAATTTGTGATTACACTGATTTTCAAATGTAAGCTAATTGACTTTTTGACTGTGGACGTAGTCGGACTTCACCAATATTAACACTTAACAGCCATCTTTAGATGATCTGAGGAGTGAATTTGGTGGTCATATAGCTCAAAAGTGTGGGAAGTTATTGAAAGAACACCACAATACTATGTCGACAGTGTTTACCAGGTGAGATACAAAGATAGAGCACGAAATGACATTGTAGAATTTGACAACGACCTACAATTTTTTATCTTCAACGCTGGCACCAACAAGGTGGTAGAAGTAACTTCGTCCAGTCGTATATACATATGCAAAGTTTCATTTGGATACCTCAAACAGTACTTATTGCTTAAAGGGGAATGAAACCCAAATGTACACGTGGATTGGAGCAATATCATAAGAACACATAAGTGCACATGGAAAATCGTATGATCCAGTGCAAGTTATGCATTTTTAAAGTTTCAGTGTCACTTTCACGTATGGAAACGTATATGAAGAAAATATCAAGGGAATTCCATAAAATCTGATTCTTAATTAAAAGTACCAATTGCATCGACTTATTTGTCGTTGCCATAATGTTAAGGGTAATATTACCCCCCCCCCCCCCTTCTGGAAGACGTAAGTCAAGTGCTCGTTTTGTAAGCTAGAATAGTGAAACTATGCCTATTTTCTTTACATTTCTTTATATCGTTTTCCATGGTTGACGTCAAAGATGTAGCTTTCTCATCTATAGTAATGGCGGCACTGAAACTCTAAATATATGTATGTAGTTCTTCAACGGATTTTCCGATATTTCTCAATTTGTCATGATGTGTTCAACTGCTAAAGTAATCTCCCTGCATTAACTTGTCCACTTGTATATTTTATTTTCGTTTCATTTCCCTTCATGATACAATGTTGCCATAATCGATTACAGACTTATGTACGGACGGATGGACAACCTGAACAACATCATTTCTCTGGCGACAGTTCCTTGCGAAGTCATGAAAAAAAGTATACACCATGAAAACTTTATCCTGGTAAACTATATCAAGACAATTATTGAACAATATTGTTAATGAAAGCAGTAGGATTTTTTGTGTGATAGTTGCCTGTTCAAATCAAGGCTTGCTATGTACTGCTGAAGAATGAAGCATCGAGTGTTTCTGCCTTGCCTGGGATACTCAAAGGCACAGAGCATAGAAGGCCGCAAACATTGTAGCGAAGGAAGACGCAATTGTATACAGGAATTCGGGCAGATTTCACAACCATCCAGCCAAATAGTGATGTCACTAGTGCGCAGCATTTCTCACATAGTGAAGATTGGGGGATTTAGTCCTGCCAGGTTCTGAAAGAGATTTTGGCATGAATAAATGATGACTGAATAAAATTACGAAGGTAATAGGTCGTTTACACTACGCAGTTTTGTTGCTTACGTCATAACTAACAGGTTGTAACTATGACCATTGAGCAGAAAATGGAAGGTTAAATTGATTGTGTAGTTTTTGTTGAGATCTACTTCAGGTTTCTATAACATCTTTTGCTGAGATAATGATGAATGGTTTTGAAATAGCTGCGATATCCGAAACAGAGCAATAATAATAAAATGTGGGACCCACTTTTTATTACGATCGTTGCGTTTTACTTTGGTTTTGGATGCCTCAGCCATTTCAAAACCAATTTTCATCAAATAATCTTTAGAATTCCTCTTAGAATGGCATACTCTCTATTATTAATTCATAAGTAGTTTCTTGGTATATCACAAAAAATTAAAAGTCCAATCCTCACCTCCACCAATACTTTACCATCCCTTTAAGTTTTTGATATTGGTTTCTAAACAGATCCGGTCGGATAGATTTATTTTAGCTATTTATCATATAAGTAAATGTTAATAATGTTGCAAAGAAATATTCCTCTTATAATTTCTAGTCACAAAGCAGATGGAATTCCCGTCTCCCATTAAAAAAAAAATGCAGCACTTACTTTGTCACAGACATACAGCTTGTCCTCTCCAAGCAGACGGGGAATTAGGAGACAGCATGCAGACATCACTAAGTTAGAGCTGAAAAAAAGAATAGATGTGGAATAGCCTGAGTAAAGTCATGTTGAAAAAAAAATGTTGCAAATTTGAACTGAGATGAAAATACACACTCTTTATGTAGGCCTGCATAAATTTATGACATAAGGCATATTCAAATATTCCCACATTTTTCCTGACCAACTCAAGTCTTCATAACATAAAATAACAAAGTAAGACAACATCATATTACATCCGAATTTAACATCAGTTTGCTGTATATTTTACACAGTTAGGAAGGGAGTTAAGACTTATAGACCTCAGCCATTCAGCCGTTGCTGAGCTTGCCATAGATGATGGCCCGGGTGCAGCTGGCCATGGCAGTGGGTGTAATGATGCCCATTATGGTTGACACCTCTAAACCTGTCACCACATTAAAAAAAAAGGGTAAAAATATAGCCCCCACTACTTACTCATAACATTGATTTGAGTTACTTTAATAATACTGGTTACGGAAAGGAAAATTACCCCCCCCCCAAAAAAAAAAAAAAAAAAAAAAAAAAAAAAAAGGCTATTCAAGGCATATGAAGGTTCTGCGGGGTAGATATGCTGCCTGTATGAGTGACAATCCATCATGGAGTTTTCAGGAAAAAATCCCAAAAAACTGAGAAGACGTAGAACGGAAAAGGCAAGGATGAATGATCGCAATGGTCCACTTGAGTAACATATCTCTCGATTATTGATGGCCGGTATCAAAAATTGCGCTATAGTCTTATCAAATTTTCCGCAACCCACTAAACGATTGCTACTTGATAGTAACTGATAACTGCGTTCATGTGTAATAATACGCTTTAATATAATATACTTCATGGATATCACATACTGAAAATCTAGATGAATCAATAACCTGGAAATAGATATATTACGGATTAATCCATTAATGAAACTTACATATTCTGTTGAGGAATCACTCTGTCCTTCAGAATTGCATAAGTTTACGTGATCAGAAGAATGCGCGCAACTTCATCATATTGTATCTTGCTTGAACACCTGAAAAGGAAAATCAAGTGTCATGAGTTCAAGGCCACTGCTCAATCGTGTGCAATAATTTTGCAGAAGAGCTGACTTATGTAAATGTGACTACATAACTCTCTCCATGGCAGCTCAATGTATAGTTCAATTCTTATGTACTGCCTTATGGCATACAGGGTGTACTTAAGTCCACCACTAACACTACCTGACTACAGAGAGTTATCCCAGCATATCTAAGAGTGCAATGTTTGCCATTATAAGTTTAGTTACACTGGTCTATTTATCCATACGTTTATCAACAATTCATCAACGTCCGTTCCTTTTATTCGTTATTAATCTAATGTGGTATGGCACGACGCGATGTATTATCCTTGGAGGGCGTAAATCCGGGGGGGGGGGGGATATATCCCCCCTGAAATGGAGGAGGGGGGATGGCCTGTACAATCATCCCCCCCCCTGAATTTTGAAAAAAATGGAGGAAGCAGAAATGTGATTGTATCAATTTTGGCATATTGCGTGACGTTGAGAGCTGAACAGTATTCTATCTTGTAGGAAAATGTATACATACTTTTCTCAAGCGCTCGCTCGCTTCGCTCGCTCGCGAAGAAAGTAACATCGACATAACCGTCGGCCTTATCCCAAAAGGGCCTTAACACCATAGACTCTGTACACTATTAGTGCCCTTTTGGCATGAGGCCGACGATACTGTACAATGTAAGGTATGGCTCAGACGTTGACAACGTCACATAGTATAGGCCTACATGTAAACATGCTATGACGCGAGTAACTTGGGACCATCTGCAAAATATGTACGAAAACAAACAAACAAACAATAAAAAAAAACTATATCGCCATAATTGAACCCCCTCCATTTCCTGAATCATTCCTGAGAAACGACAGTGACTAGTGACTCAGTCAGGATACATCTATGGGCATACCCAGGGAAGATCAGGGGCGTCGAATCTATCTCGGGGGGGGGGGGGGGGGGGGGGGGGGGGGCAAAGGGGCATCTGCCCGCCCCTAGGGAAGTGTTTAGGCAAACAAATCAAGTTTATCCCCCAAGCAATTCCCGAGATGAGGACAAATCTCGAACCTTCTTAATGGAAAATTGTCCAAATATCGCCAGAACTATGCACCAGATAGTTGTATTGCAATCTTAAACATGCAAAAGCTCCGCTATACAGGATCCCTTTCGATAGACTTTGTACACTTTTGAGATTGACGTATATTTCCCTAATTTATCAAAGAGTGTGCAGCAGATCTTTCACTTAACAAAAGCACGCTCATATGCAGAGGCGTCGATAGGGGGGGGGGGGAATGGTTCCCCCATAAAAGTGGGACAAACAAAAGCGAAAAATATAGCCACAAACGGCAGTTTTTGGAGTGTAAAATGTCAAAATTTTAAAGCTCGCTCGCTCCGCTCGCTCGCATTTGATCGCTATGCCATTCTCCTGATGTTGCTGCCAGTGACTGACAGCAGTTGCGCCCGGTGCGCCCCCTTAATTTCCAAAGCGAAATATATAGCTACAAACGACAGTTTTTGGACTGTAAAACGTCAAAATTTTGAAGCTCGCTCGCTTCGCTCGCTCGCATTCAATCATGCGATTCTCCTGATGTTGTTGCTAGTAATTGCCAGTAGTTTTCGCCCGGTGCGCCTCCTAATTTCCAAAGCGAAAAAATACAGCCACAAACGACAGTTTTGGGGACTGTTTAATGTCAAAATTTTCAAGCTCACTCGCATTTAATCATTATGCCATTCTCATGATGTTGCTGCCAGTAACCGCCAGCAGTTTTCACCTGGTGCGCCCCCTTGATTTCCAAAGCGAAATAATACAGCCACAAAGGACAGTTTTTGGGACTGAAAAATATCAAAAATTTCAAGCTCACTCGCTTCGCTCGCTCGCATTTAATCGTTATGCCATTCTCCTGATGTTGCTGCCAATAATTGCCGGCAGTTGGCCCGGCGTGCCCCACCCCCCCCCCTTAATTTCCAAAGCGAAAAAATACAGCCACAAACGGCACTTTGGGGACTGTAAAATGTCAAAATTTTCAAACTCGCTCGCTTCGCTTGCTCGCATTCAATCGTTATGCCATTCTCCTGATGTTGCATACTGCCAG
Organism: Diadema antillarum; assembly: GCF_040938485.1. Lineage (NCBI taxonomy): Eukaryota > Metazoa > Echinodermata > Echinoidea > Diadematoida > Diadematidae > Diadema > Diadema antillarum. The sequence goes on along the minus strand of NW_027271978.1, from coordinate 48,747 downwards.
TAATTGCCAGCACTTGTGCCCGGTGCGCCCCCCCCCCTCTTAATTTTCAAAGCGAAAAATATAGCTACAAACGACAGTTTTGGGACTGTAAAAAGTCAAAATTTTCAAGCTCACTCGCTTCGCTCGCTCGCATTCAATCGTTATGCCATTCTCCTGATGTTGCATGCTGCCAGTAATTGTCAGCAGTTGCGCCCGGTGCGCCCCCCTTAATTTCCAAAGCGAACTCTCTTAATTTCTAGGATTTATTTTTAAGTCCTAAGGATTTATTGCTTTAAGTCCTAGCGGACTGTAAATACAGACAAAACCTTAGGACTTAAAAGTAAGTCTTAGCTAGGATTTAAAAATTTAAGTCTATGTTCGACTTAAATTTCAAGTCTATAGAATTTATTTTTTAAGTCTTATTAGATTACATTTAAATCTTTCTTAGACTTGTTTTTAGAATAAATCCAGCTTGGATTTAAACGACGAAAGACTTATCTTAAGCCTTCCTTGGATTTATTTCAAATAAATCCATCATGGATTTAAACTCAGACTACTGAAAATGACAGCCAATTGATGCACTTTCTTCACATGTAAAGGTCTATTTATTTTAACAAAATCAAACTGATGCATTTTTCACAAACATTGATAAGTTACAAAATATACAGATGATTGTCATACACATGTAGGCTCCAGAAAAAATGAAATACGACATGATGAAAACAGAGCATATTTTGCAATAGTCTCAGATGGTCACATCTTCACATTCATGTTACTGATGCTTCTTTCACTGTGTTCTGTAAACAAGTTACTAGACGACTGGAACCTTCATTGCCAAATAGATTACTTTTTTCACTTTTTTTAAAAATCTTGCAAGATGACTCCATACAACTCGATTCACTTTCATTTTATGTATTTCTTTCCCTGGTGAGCATCGTTAAGTCGTAAGATGGAAACTATGAACAAATATAAGATTATATATGAATTCTAATAACTTAAATTTTAGAAATGATGCTGTGTAATAAACAATACAGCCTCCATTAAGTTGACATTTAGATTTACACGCTTTGTACGTCCCATGCATGCAATTTAAAGAATTATTTGATTTTTTGGAATGATGCATAGTATAAATTTAATCAAGAGGGAAGTAAAGGCCGAAATTAGTGTAATCAAATTAGAAAAGAGAAGAAATTTCCCTACACAGAATGGTGTAAAGACTATGAAAATCAGCTACAAAATAAGGAAGATATGCCTCTTTTCAATTTCACACATTTCCAGAAAACAGATCTTGTCCAGTCTTTATGAACGTCCAAATGAGGGAATTGATGATGTCATTCCTTCAAAATATTTTTACACTTTTCACCTGCATGTATTTGCATATTCATGCGGACTAGTCAAGAAATGTTTTCTGAAAACGTGTTACATTTCCTTATTTCTTACCAGACTTCCCTAATTTTTCCACTATTCCGTAGGGAAAATTTACAATTGAATCCAAACTGTATTACATACAACAGTAGGGAGCAAGATCTATGTAAACTCTGAAGTAAATTCACCTTAAAACATTAAGAAGCTCAAATAACAATTAACATTCTAAACTTACTTCTAAAATTCCTTGAATATCGATTGTCTGAAATGGATTTACATAAGTACATTTCCATACTGCATTTTGGTAGACAAAGTGTTTGACAAAAGAATATACAAATTCCTGCTTAATCTATTGATATTTAAGAATCCATCTCAACTGATGACAGGGAACCATCTCAAGAGACTGTTCAAGTGAGATGGACCACTAGTTTCTTAATTACTTTGATGTCATATCTTGTAACAAAGCACTATGTTGAAGTGATGCAATCTGAATTTTTAACTAGAATTATCACTCATTGTGATTAATATACCCCCACCCACAATTGAGGGAATTAGCTCAACCAGGATTATTTTTTCTTACTTTTTAATAAAGAAAAAATTACCATGGCAATGCACTGTTCCACCTCTCAAATCAAGTGCTCAAAAACTGAGTGAGCAAGATAAATAAACTGACGATTTCTATGGTTTTTACTAAAAATTGTGTAACCATGACAACACAATGTTGGACATCAAGAAAAAAATGAAGTTTGCACAACTATAGGCCCTATATCATAGCCGTCATATGTGCCAAATTTCAAGCTAAATGCTAAAAGGGTGAGGGGTTTAGTTGAATTCACATTAGTGTATCATTTTCATGCAAAATATACTGTTACCATGGCAACACATTTTCCACAGTGACAAAAGATTTTTTGCACATCTAGGTAATGTAGAGGTAACATGTGCCAAATTTGAAGCCAAAATGCTCTAAACAGAGACAGGAGAATCGAAATGTTTGTATGATTTTCATTGAAAATGCACCGTTACCATGGCAACACATTGTTTAACAATGATGAAATATGAAGTTTGCATATTTCTGAACTACAATGGTTGCATGTGCCAAATTTCAAGCCAAATGCTCAAAGACTGAGGGAGTTACCTGAATCCAAAATGTTTTTGTATGATTTTCATTCAAACTATGTTGTTACCATGGCAACACAATGATCAACAATGACAAAAGGTTAAGTTTGCACATGTAGGTACCATAGTGGTCAGGTGTGCCAAATTTCAAGCTAAATGCTCAAAGACTGAGGTTGTTACATGAATCCACAATATCTTTGTATGCATTTTAGTGAAAAGATGCTGTTACCATGGCAACGCATTGTTCACCATTGATGAAAGATTAAGTTTGCACATCTATATGCTAAAGTTGTTGCATGTGCCAAATGTCAAGCCAATTACTCAAAGAGTGAGGGAGTTAACTGAATCCACAATATTTTTGTATGATTTTCATTCAAAATATGCCATTACCGTGGCAACACATTGATCGACACTTACGAAAGAATACGTTTACACATCTATATACCACAGTGGTCTTTTGTGCCAAATTTCTAGCTAAATGCTCGAAGACTATTCTAAGTTAGCTGAATCCACAATATTTTTGTATGTTTTTTGGTTTAAAAAAAGCTGTTACCATGGCAACGCATTGCTCACCACATTGTTTCCATATCTATATACCATAGTGGTCATGTGTGCCAAATTTCAAGTCAAATGCTCTAAATTTGTTTAAGGTGCCCATCTGCGCTGAATCTATCCTTCCTCGTGGGTTCAAGCACATACTTTGGCTGGAAAACCAAAGTTTATTTCTTTATAAATAGAGAGTTTCATATTAAAGTGTTTAGCCACAACGTCATAATGAAAATAGCAACAAATCAGCGCTCAATAAATGTGATGGACAATGGCTCAACAACACTGTGGGAGTGATGAAAATTAGGTAATCGTTGAATAATTACAAAAGTGTTCAGGGGAACTTAAACTTTCTTCTTTCAATTTGAATCAATGCGGATCTGGCATTACTTTTTTTTTTTCATCATCAACCAGACATATACAGAAAACAAGCCAAAGATGAACAATAAATAAATTGAAACTGGACATGTATAAAAACTTGAAATATTGTTTAAATGTTCACGTAGCAATGCAAATGCAAAAGTGAGGCACACACATACATGATAGCACCTCTAAAGGAAACATTGCGCCATTAACTTTCCTTAATGTGTTATTTTCATTTAAAAATGCACACAAAAAAAAAATTACAAGGAAATTTTACTACAACCAGGGCATGACAGACATGCTTCTTGTGTGCATGGATTTGTAGCTCAATATAAATGGAAAAGTGAGGCACACATAACGTAACTCAATATCCATGAGTCAAACATTATGCATGATAGTATCTTCAAAGGAAACATTGCAGCATTTTACCTGTGTTACTTTGATTTAAGAATTCACCGAAAATTAAGAAAACTTTGCTGCACATCAGGGCAAGTCAGATATGCTTCTTGTGTGTATGGGTTTGTGGCACAATGTCGGAAAATCTTACTAGCATCATACACTGACGTGTTCTTGAAGTTCGTGGCTAATGCCCAGAACGAAGCCCTCACTTGGGATTGTAGCAGTACATGAATATGCCGCCACAAAATCAAAGAATGCTTCAAGCACCCAAGCATATTTGACGATGAAGACACAGTGGGCTTTAAAGAGTCTGTCAAATTCTTGCTTCCGGTCATCTCCAGCCTGGATTTAGTATGGTCTTGTCCAGGATGAAAAAATACTGGATGTACGTCTAGTCACTCCCTTATCTGACTAAGCAAGGCTGGCTGAAGGTGGCATCTTTAGCATCACTGAACTTCGCGCTTCTCGCTCGTGATGTATACGTTTCGCGCGGATCAACTTGGCGTTTCCCGTTTGCTAGGGCTTTCAGGTGGGAGAATCTCCAGATCAGAAGATGCTTGGGGCTGGGGTTGGAGTCTCTGCATCAGCAATGCCATGAACATTGGTTCCTACCTGAAAAGAGATTAAACATGTATAGCACTACTGATATTTCGAACTAAATTTCACTTGAATCCTTTGAGCAAATGACAAAGGCTACAATTATTATCAAATAAACTTTGCATCACATAGAGGGAAGTTAAGTTCTCAGTGAGAGGGCACTCTGGAGGGAAAAAATATTAAGATATAATTTTACATATTGATCTTAAATACAATGTACTAATAACATATTCATCACATAACTATTAGTTTGTGATGTACAAGTAAATATTTCTGATATATTTCGGAACATATTATTTTAAAACATTTTGTCTCATCTGGTAAACCTCAAAGCCTTGAAAAAAATTCCCAGAAATCAGATTACTTTTTGCCATCATCGGGGTGGGGCCTACTTGATATTTACATGTTCCAGACTCATAAGATATTTGATGTACATATTATTACAAATCAATAGAAGTCAGCATGCATTTTTAATCCGTAATTTAATGAATTTAAAAGAAAACTGTCAAAACACGGTAGATACAGTACCCCTACACAATACTCATTGCTGAATGTTCTAAAGTTTGTTTGAGAAGAATCGCTTCAAAAACACTGATATATCAGAGAAGAAAACTTTGCATTTCTCACGACAACATGAGAAATTCAGATTTTTAAATTCCACCTGTTACTGAGTACATGCAGATTCTACACGAGTCTTGCTTTGTAAGATACGAAGCTCAAATATTCTTCTCTAAACATGAGCTGGTACTTAAAAGCCCAATGAAACATGCATATGTATTGATAATTCTCAAAATTGGAAGCTCAATGATTTGATCATAAACTGATTTCAAGTCTATAAACATTAAGCATATACTGTACTTACAGGCACATAGTCATTCTGCACCAGGTACTGCTGGGCATCCCTCGGGAGCATGAGAGGTCCTCTCCCTTTCTTCTACATGGGGATGTTGGGTCTGTGAAGCATCGCTGCAAGTAGTGACATTCCACAAAATTCCTATAGAATGGAACACAATACAATTTTTTTTTCAACTTTACGTATTTCACCCATTCTCTTTAACATATTAGATATGATGTATTGTATCACCTCTGACAATCCCTAACATTCAGTTTTCGACTTATTATCAATATCAGTCTATGAAGAGCAAACTCGTACACATTCACTTTCCTGAAAAGTGTAATAGCAATGAAGCATATACAAATGAGTAAGTTTTACTCTTACACTTTGGACAGAAATTGTTCCAGTAATTATAATCAATGCCACAAGATCTATGAGGATTGGCAGAAGGACTTACTGTCTCCATCCATGTCTTCACATCTTCTTACGATGTCTTGCAACTAAGGGTGGTTTCGCTTGGCAAGTGCAAGATTCTATTGACGTAAAATGGCCCCCATCTGTTCACCATCTCCTGCACTTTTCTCGGTACAACTGGGCAAAGTCCGCATTGATCTGAAAATAAACACAAAAACTGTGAAATATCAGTGATAAGGAAGTGGAAAATGAAAAACAGAAACGCTTGACAAAAAAAAAGGAAGAAAACAAATATGCTTTGGGGGTATAAACGGTCGCCATAGCCACATTTCTAGATTTTTATGTAATTAATTATTTCTTATTGGTCTCGAGGGTTGTATTTCATGCTGGAGGAAAAAATGAGACCGATATCTCTGATTTTTGTTTCAGATGTTATCGTTAAAATCAATTTTTAGAAATACCAGGGATGTCTTGCATATCTAAACACCAAGAAGGGATAGTCCTGACAGAGTACTCCTTGGAGTACAAATTATACAAATAATAGGTAATTTGCATTCCCTTTATCTTAAAAAATATTAAAAGTAAAAAATAAAAAAAGGCCTCATATATTGTAAAGCTTCACTACATTCTCTCATTGGTGTATGTGATGCTTAATGCATACATCTCAGCCAGAAGTGTAGATCTGTAGAATTTTTAAGTCTAGATCCTTCTACTCAAACACAGATCACCACATTGATTATGCTACAAAGAGAAAAACTGGAGTAGAATACCTTTATCCAGGTGCGAAATCTTGTTCCATTGCACGAGTTAATCCCATACATTATTTGTTTCATACAACGCCTTCAACAATAACACTAATAAACAGATTTACTAGTTCAAGAAAGAGTCTTGAATTCAGTGCAGAAATGGCAACCATAAGGCCTAGGTGTCCAGGCCTACTACTGAGTGGTAGTAATAATAATAGAAGTATTTTCATGGAATGCAAATCAGTAGCACATTCACATTACATACACATGTACGCAGCCGAGTGCAAGTAGCATTGAAGTTGATTATTCCAGTAAAATGAGTGACATGATGCACGCTTGATAGTAAGAGTGTTGAGTGCACACGCCAAAGGTAATTGTTTATTGTGACATCAGACTCAGTAGACCTAGTCATGCAATGGAACAGAAACTGTTTATTAATTGTAGACCCCCTATTTTAATATGGGAGTCAATGGAAATTGGTGATGTCAGCCAATATGGCCCATGCGATAGAAGTTTTTACAGTTCAGAGCTTGACGCCACTGCACTGGCATTGCAACATTGGCGCCCTAAACCCTGGGGTGCTCATCACACAGGGGGCTTCGTGTTTGGGCTGGTCGCAGTTCAATTGTAGCGCCCATAGGGTCTACGTACTATTGGTGGCCTAAACAGAACGTTAAAAATAAAACCCATCTAACAGCATATGCCCTACATTTTATCACAGCATAGTGGGGCATGATAAGGCCTAGAACTGTGCCTTTCTACGTAGAAATTGATAAATTAAACCTTACAAGAGTGTAGGAAGGGGTGAACTGACACTAACTTGTTACTGTTACTCAGTGTTAGACGACAGTTAGGCCTACGCTACAGTAGCCTATGCCCATAGCTTTACCTTTCAGTCAAGACACCAAATCGTAAATCATTAGGTAGAATGGGCGCTTTATAAGAGTCCCTGTATTATTACACTTGTACTTGCAGTTTCACCGAAATAGAGCCCCCACGGAATACTAGTATAACGTTAGCCTACAATGTCATGTAACTTGTTACAATGTTTGGATAGACACATTAGCCATGAACAGCTAAGTTAGCACTGGCGCTTCAGGGATGGACAGCGCTGTATAATACAGTGGCAAGGCTCAAACTCGCCAAAAAAAATGTAGGGCGGTTAGTGCACATCTTAACATCTTTTATCTTTGGTTACTGAGTCCCAGAGTTATCAAACACATTCTTAAGCATTCATACAGTAATATGCTCACCTTTAAGCAACTTGGTCAAGCTTCCGTCAGATCATACCCTCAAAAAACTCCGGCCTGCATGACTTCTGCCTTCAAGACCAACTCAACTGTTCGAGTCAATAGCGTTTGTTTGCAAATGGTCGATGGTAGGTATAAGTACTATAGTACATGTACAATGTACATACTGTACACTGAATGTGTGTGTATGACTACGCTATAGCATCGCATGAAGCAAAGTGACGGCCAGCGCCAATTCCGGTTTTAGGCGGTTCAAGATAGCGCATGACGTCATTTACAAGTCATCTGATTGGCTGAAAGTTTAAGTCCTTGTTAGATTTAGATTGCGAACAGCTTCGACACTCAACTTTTAATCGAAGCCACCTAAAATAAGTCTTAAAGACTTAAAATATTTTAAGTCGTAAGAAAGATTTAAAATTTAAGTCCTAGAAATTAAGAGAGAAGAATATAGCTACAAACGACAGTTTGGGGACTGTAAAATGCCAAAATTTTCAAGCTCGCTCGCATTTAATCGCTACACCATTCTCCTGATGTTGCTGCCAGTGATTGACAGTAGTTGCGCCCGGTGCGGCGCCCGGTGCGGCACCCCTTAATTCCCAAAGCGAAGAAAGGGCTTTTTACACTTGTGTTTCTTAACCCCGGACTTTCTCTGACCCAGGACTATCGTTAGTCCCGTACCAATTTTTTCAGCTTTTTACACTCGCCAATTAGTCCCGTACTATCTCTTGTCCGGGGCTAAGGAGAAAACTGACCTTTTTACACTCGTATTTCTTAGCCCCGGACTTTCCAAACCACATGAATATTCATAATTACGCTGTGTACTGTACACGTACACGCACGCACCGGCAGCACTTGATTACCTCGTTTCTGATTGGTCAGTGAGGGTCGGACTTCGTCTCCGTCGCTTAGCCCAGGATTATTTTTTCGTTCTGTTTACACTCACTTGCTTGGCACGGCAATTGCGGTGCTAACCCCTGCTATTTTGCAGGGCCAGATAGTACCGTACTATCGGTGGGGCTAGCCCACTTTGGCAAAAACGAGTGTAAACAGAAAGTGGGCTAAGGATAGTCCCGTACCAACGGTGGGGCTAAGGCTTCCCCCCCCCCCCCCCCCCCCCTTAGCCCCACCGTTGGTCCGGGGCTAAGCAAAAATTTACAAGTGTAAAAAGCCCTATAGTATATCTACAAACGGCAGTTTTTAGACTGTAAAAGTTTTATGTCAAAATTTTCAAGCTCGCTCGCTCCGCTCGCTCGCATTTAATCGCTATGCCATTCTCCTGATGTTGCTGCCAGTGATTGACAGCAGTTGCGCCGGTGTGTCCCCCCCCCCTTAGTTTCCAAAGCGAAGAATATAGCTACAAACGTCACTTTTTGGACAGTAAAATGTCAAAATTTTCAATGTAAAAAGATTTCACAGTGGGAGGGGGAAACCCCCCTACCATACCCTCCCCCCCCCCCTTGCTTGCTTCGCTCCTCACGATCTCATAACCGCTCCCCCCTAAGATCAAATCCTGTCTACGCCGGTGATAGACCCCACTATATTGTAGGCCTTCGCAGTGATGTCGCACAGGCGGAGCAAGAGCTGAAATACCACGATTTAGTCATTCAATAATATATTGTGAATATTTCATTTTCTATTGGGTTTTTTAAAGAAAAAAAAAACACAAATTTCACCAAACGTGTGCACCAGATCGCTGAATTTCAGGTCTTAAAAATGCAAAATCTTCCTCCTGTGGGAGAGGGATACACCCCCCCCCCATACACACCCTCCCCCCGTTTGATCGCTCCGCTCCCTCTCACAGATATTTCAAAAACAAACTGATTTTCCGCCGCAAGTCATCTGACAAGCAAAAAAAAGCAACAACAAGAACAAAAAGTCTTCATATTTTTGCTGCCATTCTCCTCCCACTTTATATTTCTGCAAAAGAGTGGGACATCCGATCCCTGTAAAGTGTGAGTGTGTGTGTGGGGGGGGGGGGGGGGGGGGGGAGGGGCACAAAGCTTCCCCCCCCCCCCCCCCCCCCCCCCCCAAGGCTGCGCCGGTCCGGTTATGGGCTTGTGATCGTGGTGATGGTGACCATCCCCACTCCTCAGTACGGACTTACGCCGTTGGTGTTGGGGGGTGTAAAGGATATGTAAAGGATACACTTCCTAGGAATATCCGACTGCACGTTTTCTTAACTATTTTGTTTTGTTGTTGATCGGTAAATATAAAGAATTATTTGAAATTTGTGGTGATGTATGTGTTCACTTTATTGTGAGTATAAAATAATTATGCTTGTATAATATTGTGTATGTGTCATTTATAATGTATACATGTACATGAATATGTATGCATGTATGTAGATATACCTATGTGCACGCCCATATGCCAACAAAAAGAATTTACTAAATCGTAAATGGACAATAAATGAATCTGAAATCTGAAATCTGAAATCGGAATGCCATGTCTTTAGCAAGACATTTTATCGTTAGAGCTGATGTAATTCCACATGCAGAATGATTACGAAACAAACAAAATAAAACAGACAACAACACGCACAAAACTAGCCAATTTTAACAGAACTCTAAAATCATCATCTTAATATTACTGCCTACAGGCCTATACATTATAAGACGTGGCTATACAACCAAAAACATAACAGATACAAGAAATTTGATGAAGGGTAATATCGAGAGTAAAGCCTTGGTCGAGAACATTGTGGATATTTCAAATCATGCTTCACGATGATGTTTTAACTCACCATTTTCCACGAAGTAGGAATCTGCGGGGTCTTAATATTATGAAGTGGACAAAAATAATGTTGAAGTCAAAGTTGCAGTGAGCCGTTACGAAAAGCTTCAGAAGAGCTGATCTGCTGTGGAAATGGAATTTGCGCTACATGCTCAGCTCAAGTACGCATGCACGAGCTGTACAATAAGCCAGTTGGGAGTCAACTTATGTGCACATAAGTTCGCACGATTCAACAATTCATTGAATTCATAAATCATGTTCAAGAAAACAATAAACATGCCCATAACAGGTGACCAGACTACTGGGTCCGTGAATTAACACTTGAGGAAATATCCATGTCATTATTTTGCATCAAATGTATTCTATGGATTAGGCGTTTAAAAAACATTTTCCACTTTTGATTCTTAATATTTCAGTAACTGTATATCAGATAACACTGTCATTGATATGAGTGATAGCTGTAAAGTGTATACAATTTTGTTGGAGGTGATTTAAATATGAAAGCATAAATCAATTTCGTGAAATCCATGATCAATTTCACAGTTAGGTTACAGATTTTGCTCTATTTCCAACCCTCTGTACAAAACTTTCACTTTGCACAGGGGTCAAAGGGTGTGTATGGGAGTTTGTGGTTAACACCCTGACAATGGTCCTGAACAATGGCCAGGTTTTGAATGCTTTATTATTTATTCATGTGAAATTCCAGTATCACAGCTAGTCTTTATTCATTCTGAAATATGGTGTTTGCAAGCACATGGAAACATGTGCTTACATTTTTCATGTGCATGTATTTTACCCTAAGGCTTTACCGTGCATGAAAAAAAAAAGGAATAAAATCAGCCCTTAAAAACAAATCGTGTAGTTTGCACCCATATATGAAGGGTTTGTTTGCAAAAACCGAGAAGTCCATTTTTGAAGATTTTGAAGTACGATCTCTGTCATAAAGTACAAAATAATACCTTTTAAATGATATATTGGTCACTACATATACAGATATATTTCTTAAGTTATTGTCAAAAGAAGCAAACATTTTGTTATTATTCTCTTTATTTTTCTTGACCTTTAATCGCAAATATCTCCATTTGGCAAATATGGACTTATCGGTTTTTGCAAACAAACTCTTCATATATTCGCGATTTTGCTCTCTAAATGATTTTATTTTGTCATTTCATTTATTTTCACTTAATAAAATCTGCATACATAAAATGTGACAATGGTATGACAAGTATAACATTACAATGTGACAAACAAACAATCAAAGCAAACAAACAACCAAAGATATCAAGTGAAGGGGTGAGTGAGAATGCAATGGGCCTTATCTAAAACTAATCCCGGAAAACTAAGTACATCGTATATACAGAGAAAAACGTTGGCACACACACACACACACACACATACACACACATGCATACACAGACAAAAACATGGACCAGCACATTAACAATACACAAGATGTCATTTTCACAAACACACCCTATCTTGCTAGTCTCTTATAAATTCGCAAAATGATATAGGTAACTTCCAGAATCCCTTTAAAGTAAAATACGCTTGAAAGCTTTCTTAAAACTTTGTTACGTTTTCTTACATTTCACATCAGAGTGGATGGAATTCCCGATTTTAGGGCCTTGTAAATATTGACTTATTTTTTTATATTTTTTTTAATTTTTTTTTTTTTGCTGCCCCGAGATCGAGTCGAAACGAAAATCTTTAGCATGTAGTGGAGTTTGACTCCATCATCGCACAGTCAGCATGCAGGGAATGCTGTGACATATTCCATTTTCATTGGTCAATACCACACGAGTAGTCAGGTATTCTTCGTTAGCTTGTTCGCAGACCCTTTCATCAAGGACTCAACTTGATTTAAAAATGCTCCGATGAATGATTATGAAATCATGGGAGAACATCAAGCTTTATGATGTCTTTAAAAAAAATCATGTACATAGCAGCACCACGACGGTATGCAATATTGTATTCAAGTGTCGATCAACACCATATAAGTCTGTCTTTGAGACTAGTTATGTGCACAATATTGCACCTTAGCAAGAATGAACCACAAACAGGAAGATATGTCTTTGTAATGGTAATTACGTTTCGACATCCCGACCAATAAGCAGGGCTGCACAATAACCCATTTTTTCTGCCGGTCCAACCTGTCTCTGTCGGACCGGTAAATGCCTCGTTTTACCATTTTTTACCGGTCCGAACAGAAAATTTACCGGTCAACAACGACAACCTAAAAAAACATTAAATGACTTGCAAACTTATTTTCTTGTTTTTTATGGACGTACCCCCCCCCCCACCCATGTACATTTTACAGAGTAATATTTGTTTTGTAAAACTTGCATTATCTATTGCACAAGGAATAAAAAAAAAAGATAGGAAAAAATAGAATGTTTATTTGTGAATTACAGTGTAAAATGATAATGAACAAAATCAGATTGTATCAAATGCGTTTGTGACTTTTTCTAAACATCGGCGCACGAACTTGCTGCGTAACCTGCTCTTGGTGGTCAGTTGGATTGCGACGATTTAATGAATTATTTTAGCTGTGATATTTTCTGATGCACGCGCTACAAGGGGTTCTTTATTTTTCTCCCGATAATCTATTCACATTTGTGCATGCGTTCTTGAAAGGCACACGACATGCAGGGCCGAATTCGCAATCCTTTTTGCGCCCATTTCCATCTCAGATATTAGCGGGATTGTGACGATTTGATAAATTACTTATGGCGATAGGCTGTATTATATCCCTCATGTAAAGCTTCTTGCCATAGGATTGTACAGAGCACGAACATGGTGTAGTTTTACTAGCTAGCTACGAGCAGCTGGATGCGGTGCAATTGGTTACTAGCCAGCGGGATATAGTACTTTTGGGAATCCACGATTTGCACCCATCGTGATCGTGTGATCGATATCTACATTTCTCACTTAAGAATGTACGCAGTGCGCGTAGTAGCGATACTTTTGAGCGACAGTCCTGTGGCTTGTAGCTAGCTAGCTAGCGCTAAGAGAGCGCGCGGTGTGATGTGCGACAGCATTACAGAAATCTGTGTGGTGCGATGGCGTGGCCGGTCGGTGTGTAACGTGTGGACGTGTGATACGTGATCAATGCATTCAGCTCAATTGACAAAGTGACTGCTTCCAGTAACGGAAGAATGATCGCAGGAGGACACCATATCAGGTACGAATTAGGAATAAACTAAAACCGATTTTGAAGATGATCTGGGTAACGAAGCCGCTTTAGGCCTACTTCTAACGTAGTCCTGGACCTCGATCTTTCGGAGTTTTGCACGCTGTAGTGTAGCTCGTGTGTAGGAATCAACAACAGCGCAGCGGTGTCGTTCGCTACGCGCTGCACGCACTGCTGCTGCACTGCTACAGCCTAACGTTAGATTTATCGTTCACGAAACCTGCACACTTTTCCAAAAGGGAACCGTCATTACTCTAGTAAAATGCTCGAGAGGGATATAAAACAAATATCGACTGCTTTCTTTCGGGCCATGGTAAAACTATTTGACCTCGGTGATGTCTCAACAGTGCCATGTCCCTCGACTTCGTCTCGGGACATAGCACTGTTGAGACATCACCTCGGTGCAAATAGTTTTACCATCTCCCTCTGCAGCAGTCGATATTTGTATAATATTTTCTGATGCACGCGCCAAAAGGGCTTGAAAATGTGTCCTTTATTTTTTTCCCGGTAAACTCTTCGAATTTCGTAAGTGCGTTCTTAAAAGATGCACCACATGGCCGAATTCATGATACTTTTTGCGCCTATTTCTACCTCAAATATCAGCGGGATTGTGACGATTTCATGAATCACTTCGGCTGTAATCTTTTATGATGCACGCGCCAAAAGGGCTTGAAAATGTGTCCTTTATTTTTTCCCGATAAACTCTTCGAATTTCATAAGTGCGTTCTTAAAAGATGTTTCACACGGCCGAATTCATGATTCTTTTGCGCCTATTTCTACCTCAAATATCAGCGGAATTGTGGCGATGTCATGAATTACTTCGGATGTAACTTTTTGTGATGCACGCACCGGCTAGAATGGTTGATAATGCGTTCTTTATTTTTCTCCCCATAATCTCTTCGCATTCCGTACATGCGTTCTTTAAAGGTATACGACACGGCCGAATTCGCGATCCTTTTTGCGCCTTTTTCTACCTCAAATATCAGCGGGATTGCGATGATTTTATGAATTACTTTGGCTGTAATCTTTAATGATACACGCCCCAAAAGAGGTTGAAAATGTGTCCTTTATCCTTCCCAGATAAACTCTTCGCATTTCGTAAATGCGTTCTTAAAAGATATACGACACGGCCAAAAATCATGATTCTTTTTGCACCTATTGTTTCCTCAAACTTCAACGGGATTGTGATGATTTTATGAATTATCATTCGGCTGTAATCTTTATAATGCACGGGCCAAAAGGGGTTGAAAATGTGTCCTGTATTTTTCTCCCTACAATCTCTTCGCATTTCGTGTATGCGTATACGACACGGCCGAATTCACGATCCTTTTAGCGCCTATTTCTACATCAAATATCAGCGGGATTGCGATATTTCGTTAATTATTTCGGCTGTTATCTTTTGTGAAACATGCACCAGAAGGGTTGAAAATGCGTTCTTTATTTTTCTCCCGATAATTTCTTCGCATTTGTGCATCATGCGTTTTCAAAATTTTACACTGCACGCAGGGCCTAATTTGAGATTCTTTTTGCGCCTATTATTGTTTCCTCAAATTCCAACGGGACTGCGAAATTTTCATGAATTACTATTCGGCTGTAATCTATATGTTGCAAGCGCCAAAAGGGGTGAAAATTTGTCCTTTATTTCTCCCGCTAATCTTTTCCCATTTCGTACATGCATTCTTAAAAGGTATACGACACGGCCGAATTCACAATCCTTTTTGCGCCTATTTCTATCTCAAATATCAGCGGGACTATGGCGATTTCATGAATTACTTCAGATGTAATCTTTTGTAATGCACGCACCAGAAGGGTAAAAATGTGTTTTTTTTTATTTTTCTCCCGATAATCTTGTCGCATTTGTGCATTCGTTTTTGATTAAGACCAACACGGCATGCAGGACTGAATTCAAGATCCTCTTTGCGCCTATTATTTCCTCAAATTTCAACGGGATTGCGTCGATTTCATGAATTGTTATTCGGCTGTAATCTTTTATGATGCACTCACCAAATGTGTCCCTTTTTTTTTTCTCCTCTATAATCTCTTCGCATTTCGTACATAAGCTTTTGAAAGATACGACGCGGCCGGTCGAATTCATGATCCTTTTCTGGACGATTTCTACCTCAAATAATTATGTAAGCGGGACTGCGACGATTTCATTTTTTTTTTCTTCCTAGTATCATCTCTTCACATTTTGTGCATGCGTTCTTAAAAAGTACACGGAAGGGCCGATTTCGTAATCCTTTTTGCGCCTATCTTCATTATGAGACCATTCTGAACGAATGAAAATATTCATCTGTGAAATGATTGTGTAAAATGAAAATAAACGCAATCTGATCCATTTACTGTATCGCTGAATATCGAATGTCTTTTTACTTTTTCTAAAAATCAACACAAGTAAATTAGTTCTAACATAACTGCCACGCTGCTGCGAAGCCGGGATCGGATTGATCTTGCGTTAAAAAATCATGAGTAAAATGACCCAGAAATGCGTGCGCTTCTATCAATGCTTCTTGTCTGGCATGACCGCCGATCGCAAGCAAACGAAAAGCAGTTACACTGTACATGCTTTGCATGTATTGCATTGCATGGCAATGCGTGAGCAGCGCCAAATGCGCAAGCGAGCGCGAATAACTGGTCGACTGCTAGTGCTCAAAACTACTGTACAAATTGCACCGGTAGACATTTAAACGAAAACTTGCGTAAAACTTGTTGAACAGTGCGATATCTTGCATTCTGTTTCTTCCTGATCGGGGCTGCTCTTTTTCTTTCTACTGACCCCACCAATGCTTTTTTTTTACTGGTCATGTCGGACCGGTAACTTGTGGATTTCCTGAAAAGTTACCGGTCCGACAGCGACTTTTACCGGTCTTTGACCGTCGGACCGGCGCCAGTGTGCACCCTTGCAATAAGAGATAGGTTAGGTGAATGTTAAAGACACTTTGATACACGAATAGAGATTGCGCAAAAACAAAAAATAAAACCAACATGCCTGGGCAGTAATCTGATATATCTATTGATAAAGAATTCTATTTGAAGATTCATATCAGTTTGATTTGTCAGTATGAGGAAAAGTGATAAAATAAAACCGGCTATCCAGGGTACAGTTTAAACACTTTCACATGAAACAGCTCTGATTTACACTTTTGCACAATGATATTTCTGTTCAGAATTTACTTTTGTTTTATAAGATTTCATTTGATAAATAAACAAGCAAAATAGAGCCAACATTATGTTAAGGTTCAAAATGAATCTTCAGATTGCTTAGCAAGATGGCGGTATGGAACATTGATCATCAAAGGCACAAACAGGGCACTTGTGGAATTATTTGTACATCAAATAGAAAGCTGAAAACCATTTGAATAATTACAGCTAGTTGGAACTCCACCTGTTTAACCTCCTAGGTTATGCGTACGATGCGATTGGACACTACCAGACGGGTAATCATGTATTCTGCGTTATTTTTTCGCAGACCCTTTTCATCATGGACTCAACTTAATTTGAAAAAAAAAATGATGAATGATTATAGAATACTAAAGAAAAAGTTTTTCGATATCAACAAATGCGTGTACATGATACGAGCATGAGGATATGTAATATTGCATTAAGTGTCGAGCAACACCATATGAGGTCTTTGTTTGAGACTAGTTGAGGACGCAATATTGCACCGTCAATGACTGTGGCAAGATCGAACCCCAGATGCACCTTATAAGAAACAAAGTTCCACCATTTTCTCAAATCGTATATATAGTTTGCACCCATTTTCGCGACTTCGAACCCTTCAAGCTCCATTATTGAACCTTGTTTTCTTAGTGTGTATAGATTTCCAGAAAGTCACCCACGTACATGCACATTATTCCATTTTGATTACACACAGGAGAGTGGCCGAGCTGGTAGAGAAGGGGAATCTTCCTATGCTGTACAGGTGACAAAGGAGTACGAAAAGCTACATGTCTTGATAAGATATGGGCTTGGAATGTAGCCTACTTGGACAATGACAGTACAGCGTAAATGCATGGACCTACTACACACGAAAGCCATGTTCAGACGTATTTCTAGTCGGAGTAAACTTTTATGGCGCAGCAATCAAAATTCATGTTTATACTTATCTTACCACGACCCTGTGTCCACACGATGGTCGTGGGAAGAAACTCCGACCAATTTACCACGGCCTTCGCGGGGATCACCGTGGAGGGTCGGTGTAATTTCCGGAAGTGGTAGAGCCGCGCACGTCCACCATACGTTTTTTTTTTTCTTTTTCTTTTTTACCAGCGGCATTTGCCTTCTCCATTCTTGTTGATGGAATTTCTGAGCGCTAGCTTTTTCGTCGCGATCGACGGGGTTAGAATTGCACTACACACGCACGTATACTCGCAAAATGTCAACATTTCGATTTGACTCCGGAATTTTTACCTAGATCGTATATAAGGTATGTAAGTTCACAGATACTCCGAGGGCTT
The DNA here is from genome assembly GCF_040938485.1 of Diadema antillarum. Lineage (NCBI taxonomy): Eukaryota > Metazoa > Echinodermata > Echinoidea > Diadematoida > Diadematidae > Diadema > Diadema antillarum. The sequence continues at coordinate 30,757 of NW_027271978.1, read as the reverse complement.
GTCCGCACGGGTAATTTACTCCGACCGGCTAGTCGTAGTAGCGAGATACTCCTGAGAAAACTCAGGAGTATCTTTGTCGGAGGAAGAGGTCGTGGTAAGTTCCTTCGGCCGGAGGAAGTTACCACGACCTTGTTCAGACGGGCACTATACTCCGACCTTTCCTCCGAAGTTAATTTGTCAATTTGTGGCGGCACAAATTGTCGCCACTGCATAAATTGTCGCCTGGAGACAATTTGTGATGCTTTGTGCAGTTCCGAATTTCTGACCTCGATGCCGACAATTTGTGCTGGCAAATATGGTCGTCAGCCATGCACTGTGAATTGTGTGACTGGGGTGGTTGCTCCGGTGTTATGCTTTGGTGGGGTGGGTATGACTGGTAAGTTATGCGTATGTGTGTGTGTGTGTGTGTGTGTGTGTGTGTGTGTGCGTGTGTTGGGGGGGGGGGGGTAGTGGTGCTTGGTATGTGCTGTGTATGATTTGTACGTGCGTATTATGTGACTTGTGTATGCGTTTGCGCATAGCTGTGTGTGTGTGTGTGCGTATGTGTGTGTGTGTTTGGAGTATAATAATACAATATGTCGAAACTAAACCAAACTGAATAAAACTGTGCATGTGTGATGGTTGTATAGTGGTAGTGGTTTATATGTCTGTGTGTATATACGTGTACCTGTGTGCGTACTTGTGACTGTTTGTGTTTGTGTTTTGATGTTTGTGCCGAACTTATTGGGCTGCAGCAGGCACTACTGTGGCAATGAAAAATGCCTTCAACGTGTATGAGCACGTGTTTATAGAGTTCACAGCGGCGTTGATTTCAAAATAGTATGGGTGTGTCAATTTCAGCGGTGAGGCGGGCTAGGAGAGAGAGACCGAGAGAAAAGGCATACGAGGGAGGTACCCTCCCTAAATGTTATCTGTCTTTGTTCATATTTTCACCGCAGTCATATTCTTTCATCAGTCTTAACTTCAACTTCCATATCATTATTCTTTGTCCCAGAATAAGTTTTGCATGCTTTATGCAAGAGCGAATAATTTCGACACGCCGTAAATAATTTCTTAATCGTTAGTAGATTTTAGTGCAAACGAACTGACATATACACACCGCAAATACAATACAAACGCATTTATAAACAAACACCAACAAACACTCAGACAAATCCTCATAATGCATATAAACCACCTCAAGACAAATTCTTCCATAATGTGCAATAAAACTCACACACACACACACACACACACACACAAATACGTACGAACGGACACTCAATTATCATGTGCGCGCGCACATGCACACTTCCTTGAAACCTCACCGTGACTTTTTACATGGCTTATTTACATGGATGTAGCCATGCAAGTTATGTGTTGGTATTGCAATGACTATGTCAAGAATGATATTACCCACCAAAATGTGCTTCGAGGGCGGGTGACAATTTGTGCCGTCATCCCTCATCGCCAATTGTCGCCAGACGACAACTTGTGCCGTCAGCTCCATGCACAAATTGTCGCCTGTTTCAGGGTGCGACAATTTGTGACGGGGTGACAATTTGTGTCGCAACATACGCGCATTTCGCATATGAATTTACTTGAGCGATAAATCACAAATGTACCCTACAATAAATTGCACATGCATTTTTTCTTCGTTGGGAGAGTAAATAGGTTCTACGCATGTAGGTTTTAGATTTCTCAAAGCTCTGTCTTGTTTTTATCCAGGCTGGCTGTCGGCGGTAATGATAAGATCAAAGCAGGAAAGCATGTTTAAAATGATTTTGTGCCACTTTTGACAGAAATAGGTGCATGAATATTAAAGGCACCTGTTATAACTATACCCGGTGCATACCAGAGCTATAACTGAATTAACGAGTGATGAATGTCCATGTGTGTAGGTCCATGGTACATGCTACCGGATGAAAAGACTTTTGAGTGTGAGCCTGAAGTGCAAAACCTTCCACATCTATGCTGTGATGTTTCTTGTAAGCTTGTAACTTTATACAGACCTGCCAATTTACAAATTCTAATGGTTCGTTTTGACAGGTCACAAGTGTACTCTTGATTTGTTACATGTGAAAAATTGATGACCATAAAATCAAACGATGAAGCTCACAGACTGTGCATACCACTATGCAGCAGACAGAAAATGCTATGAACATTTTAAATGGGCAGGTAATTCAAACTTCTTATTTGAACTACAATCCATTACTCAAGAAATAACACTTTATTGTCAAGAATTCAGTTCATTGGTTTTATGTACGTATGAATACTGCCTCCTTTATGAAGCTCATTTCTGTTATGAATAGAATGACAATCATTGTGTGATCTCTTTAACGGACAGAAATGGGACATATGGAAATTGCTCAGAGTCACCCCAACAACAAATTGATTTTGCAGATCCCAACCTTGCATTTTCTTTTTTACTCCCTATATAGGGGGAAACCTGATTATAAGCCTTTTATATGTGACCCTGCACCTCAAAACAAACAAAGAGTCGCCACACATGAATTTTTAGTTAAGACCATATTCTGAAAGAGCAGACTTTAAGCTTTAAAATGATCTATAATTCAAATCAAACGGATTCTCCTAACCTATCTAAATATTGGAAAGAAAGCACAAACTCAGGGAAAGTGTGAACTGAGAAAAGAGGCTCTGAAGTACAGTGTCTATTCAAGCGCTTAATCTTTACCAAACCGTGCTGGCTGTGCGATGAATGGGACAAAAAACAGGAAGTAAACCACCAGAGTAACAACAATGAAGGAATTATCAAATTAAACTGAAATTAAGCATGCCTCATTAACACATTCTGTCCATAATTAATGCCAACTTTCAATCAGTAGCACTATTCTTTCAAAAGTTATTAGAGTTGAAAGTGAAGAGTGTCGACAAGGTTTTTCGGAAATGAAAAAGGGATTCTAAAATCTAAAGACACACCTAATCACACTATTCTACCAAAAATGTTCGAGATAAACTGCCAAAAAAACCACACTTTCCTGCCCGTTTTATGATACCAAATTTTAGCATAATGTAAACGAAGACCCGCTCTTTCAGAAAATATGAAAAAGTCAAGTTCGGGTAGGTTGACCCATTTCACTTATTTTCAGTCCTCACGCAAAATCAGTGTGTGCGACTTTATGTTCGTTTTGAGGTGCACGGTCACATATTGTTTTGAGTCATCGGCATAATTAGGTTCCCCTTATATTTTTAAAGGGTAATAACTAAAATAAACTGAGCTACTAAGTGTGCTTTAACATTTTGATATTGAAATGTATTCAGTGAACTTATCTTCAAGATGTGACAGTACCAGTATGCATATTTTTGTCTTTTTTTTTACTATATTGCCTCCTTTATACCTGAAGAGGCTTTTCAGGTCTGTCAAGGTACAGACTCGATTCTTGCCAACTGAACAATCTCATGGTGAGACAAAGAATGTTTTTTACGGTAACACGTCAGGCCTACATCCTAAGTTATGATTATTGTACATGTACATGGACTTACTGTCAACTATCCTTCCTGGGTGGGACATATGGAAAGTCCTCAATGTCGGGGAATTAGGACCTTGTTGTAATTCATGACGTATATGTAATACAAGTTGTACAAATGGAATGTTTTGGGGTTTTTTTAGATACCTGTAGATGCTTTAGTTGTCTTCCGAATGATTGTTTCTTGCCGCATGGCCATTTGTAAGAATCTGTTGACTGAAAAAAAAAAATGGCTCGGTACAGCAACCAAGTGAAAAAAAGTACTGGTTGTCTGAACAATTTACACTTTGAAATGTCATGTACTCACTGTTGTATGATTATCATCCATGGATCTGTATAAAAATTTTCTGATCTTAAAGGACAAGCCCACCTTCATATACATTAGGATTGAGAGAATGCAGCAATATTAGTAGAAGACATCAGTGAAAGTTTGAGGAAAATCGGACAATCCGTTCAAAAGTTGTGAATATTCTAAGTATCTGCGCAGTCACTGCTGGATGAGAAGACTACTAGAGTGTATGATGTCACATGCGTACAACTATATAAGGAAAATAAAAAGAGAATTTCACAAAAATTTACTTTTAGAATAAAGTGCACATTTCTTCGACTTGCTACTGACGTATGTTAAGGCCGTGTCACACCAGTCTTGCGTGCGACTTCCGAAGAACATTGTTGCTCTCCGGAGGTCCCCGCAGATGACCCGCACATGACAGTACCTAGCATGTATCTCAAAAGTAGTTACCCGGAGGTGCGCACGCTGGCTCTATTTACCCGCTGCCAAAAAAGGCCCTGTCACACCAGCTAAGCGGGCTTATTGCGTATGGGGATTTTTCAGCACGCAGAATAATTTCTGCGGCCGGACAAGGTTTAGGGCGAGTTTGGCGTGGGTATTACATGATAAACGCGTGATACCTAAGTCCTTCTTGCGTATATTCCGTTGAACTGCATGTTAGGCGCGTGGGTGTCACGTGATAGCTTCGTGATAGCTTTTTTTTTATGTCAGTTACGGGCGACATACGGGCTCTGCGAAGTACCTGCGCCACAACTGCGTGTTATCTGCGTACTAGTCGCCTGCGAGGTGAGTGCTAGCCTGAACAATAGGCTGGTTCGAGTGGATGGGCAAACAATCATTAAACTTGTCAACTAGCTTTCAAGAAGTGAAGATGCCCCGTAGACGGAAAGTGCACAAGGGCAGAGAACGTCCAGTGGATGGACAGCCACAAAGCCCGGAAGATTCACAGCAAATGCATCAAATTGCTGCTGAAGTCCATTCGGCGGATGAAGTCCTGTCCGAAAGGGACCAGGTAGTCCTCGACGCCCCAGAGGACAGAGGACAAAGAAGAGAATGAGCCCACAAATGGCACGCACTCCCTTCACATAGGCATAGATCAGCGGGCAACTTACCTACTTCAAGTGGGTCAAATGCCTGTGAATTGCGGCGGCTACGGCCCTCCTACGGGTGTTCTGCGTGGAACTCTTCGGGCAATCCTCGCGACTCATCCGGAAATAGTTTTGGTCATGCTCAAAACTTTGCTACGGGAAAATTGGACTAGCGTGCGCATCTTCGGGCAACTAAGGACGAGATAAGTGCTAGGTACTGTCAAGTTCGGGCCAACTGCGGAGAGCTCCGGGTAGCAAATTTGTTTCCCCGCAAGTCAAGCCGCAAAACTTCCCCAGATACGGTATGACAAGGCCTTGAGCATGCTCAAAACTTGTTCCGGAAGAGTCACGGGAGTTGCCCGTAGAGGTACGCGCAGAACACAAGTAGGAAACTCTTACTGGTAGCACCTCACAGGCAACTCCAAAACAGGTACTTCGCAATCCCCGTAAGTCGCTCGTAATAGAAAATGGATCGGTTTCAAAGCTCTCACGCGAGTCACACGGAACGCACGCAAGTAGAAGCTAAGTAGCACGCGTCTAGTAAGTAAGAAACAAGTGCAAAAATTGCAAACATTCTTGTCCGCCCGCGGAAAATCTTCTACGTGCTTTAAACTACCTCCTCGCCACAAGCCCGCGTAGCTTGCCCCGACAGGTGTGACACCGCCTTTAAGGGTAATATTATTCCCCCTGCCTTCTGAAAGAGAGATGTCGTGTGTTCTTTTGTTATGCGAGAAAAATGGAAATATGTTGAACTTTCTTTATTCTTTTTTATATCGTTGTACTCATGTGACATCACAAGCTTACTTAGTATTTTCATCCAGCCGTGACTGAGCAGAAACTTCAAAAATGCATAACTTTTGAACGGATTGTCCGATTTTCCTCAAACTCTCACTGATGTGTTCTACTAAATATTGCTGCATTCACTCAACGCGCATGTCTATGAAGATGAACTTGTCCTTTAAGATCTACTCTATTTACCCCTGACTTGTGTATGTGATAGAAGTCGCATGTTTTGAACAATGCAGGTATTATGCTGTGTGACTTTGTGTGGCATGTGTTGTTTACAAATTATATGCTTTCTTCATTCAGCCCAAAATTGGTTAGTACTGTACATGAGTTGGTTGTCTGGTTTGAATAAGAATTTGTATGACAAGTTTGAAGCGCTTATCCATTAAAATGAACATGGTTAAATTGAAACTTGTCACAGTGTTAAAACAAAATTCCAGTCTCAAAAATATCATTTATATTTAAAATTGTACTGTATTCTCTTTTTTCTGTATTGTTCAGCTGTAACAACATATAAATGTTACAAAAGAAACCTGTCGGTCCTGAGGATGTCAATATCATGGGATTCACTAGTGCAAATTCCAGTTCCAAATTCTTGAGTAGCTAGCTCCAGGAGGAATTTCTTCTGGTTCTACTAGTGCAAGTTCGACAACTACTGGTATTCTGCTGATTCCAACAGAATTCCTACTGGTTTCCACTATTTCTAGTAAGGCAGCTACTGGTATTTTGCTTGTTCCTGTAGAAATTTCTCCTGGTTTCTCAGGGTGGTCCATAACTTGAAATTTGAGCATGTTGCAAGCTCAGAATCTGAGAATGCATTGTATTGCAAAAAATATGTGCTCGGAGCGCATATCAAGAGCGCGTAGTATGCAATATTTTGCAGCTTATCTGTCTTTGTGCTGCTTACATTCAACGTTCTCTCTCATGTTTTGCAAACAAATTCCAATGTACCAGGTAGTTTGATGCTTCTGGTATGTTTTGCATATATTATTTTAAGCTTATTGCAAATTCTTGAGGATTTTGCACAAAAAGTTGCTGGTTTTTTAGTATATTGCACAAGAATGTGAGCATGTTGCAGCGACATGCTGAAACCCCTCGTGGACCTCCATTAATTCTTGTGGTTCCAGTAGGAACACCTGCTGGTTTCTACTGTTTTCTATAAAAATCCTTACTGGTCTTTTACTGGTTCCGGTACAAAGTTTCTACTGGTATTGTACTAGTTTTATTTCACTTTCCATATTAAAACGAGTAGAGATTTCTTATCCACTAGACCACTAGAAAGCAGTACAGTTCTACTGGTGTTAGCTCGATTCAATTCAATTCAATTCAATTCAATTCAATTCAATCCAATTGAATTCAATTTAATTCAATTCAATTCATTAGTTAATTAATTTCAATTAAAAAAAAATAATAAAACATGATTCAATGCAGTACAAGTTGTCAATTTGATTGTCAATCATCTGGCAAGGATAGTTCGTGGAACAAAATATAAAGTATATGCACGAATGACATTATAACTAAAAAAGAAAAACAATGCATACTCGGTCATGGTAACGAAAAAAAAAGAATCACAACGACAGAAAAGAGTGTTCAACTACAAAGCCAAGCTCGTAGGACTTGGAACACTGGAATTAAAACAACAATGCCAATATACCAACATAAATCAATACTAAATTTAGCTACACTGTATTTACGTAGTACATTTGCTCATTGATATTATGATGCTGATAACACAAGCATACTATCATGACTATTTACTATGATTTCAGAATGAATACATATAAAATATTTTATCATAACATATCAATATTATGGCACTATTCAGACACTATTCAGACACTATTTAGCCGTGCATACCACAAAAAAAAAAAAAAATGTGACCAAAAGATATGATATATACTTACGGCCACAAAAAAACAATAATCACAATATCAAAAAAAAAAACGAAACATAGAAATAACAGAAACGAAGAAACTGTATACACACATTCATTAATTGATCCTTGATTTGTGAGGTGTTCCATTTTGCTCCAATTTTGTTTGGAACAAATTTTCAATTTCAATTTCAATTTCAATTTATTTTTCATATTTCTCGATGAAAAATTACTTCAAATATAGCAAAATTAAATGAAATACATGACATACAAAGAATATTGCAAATATGTAAAACATAATAGTGGTCGATCTGTTAAGTTTGGAATCTGTGAATGAATGCTAAAGAAATATGAAGGAACCTACTTAAAAGCGAGCTTGTTGAGCGTAGGTCCCGGTTAAAAACGAGTTTAGGATTGAGAAGGGGAGCACGGGTATAACAATGACCGAAACATAAGAGAAAAACAAAATAAAAAAGTGCAAATATACAGTTATATAGCAAATTCTTCTCTAGTGCAGGTTAGGGATGGGAAAAGCCACATGCTGTATATAGGCGGATGAACCATTGTCGTTCTGGCAATACAATATGACTTAATATAGTTATAATAACAATGATACCGTTCAGACAGTATTAGAAATGTGTACATTGCGTGTATTAAGAAGGGAACACATGCACCTGCAAATCCATTAAAAAAGACATCGAACAACCAGTTGCAGTGCAGTGAGAATGTGAAATACCAGCTGTTTCCTCGTCCCAGCTATCTTTAAAGAAGGAAAAATATACATAAACACAGTGATAGAATTTAAGGGCGCAAACAGCTGGGCTCTTAAAGTCTGGTTTAACATGACAACAACCCTGGAGTACAGTATAACGGTATAGTCCTGGACAGCACAAAACAGAATTTCAATGAGCTGATGTAGCGTAATTATTCAATAAATGCTGTCTTAATTTGCATTTGAAGGATGATAGTGATAAACAACCTTTGAGTTCAGGGGGGAGGTCATTCCAGTATTTCGGTCCCGCATACATAATTGTTTTCATCGCGAAAATTGTGCGAGTACGTGGAAGGTGATAAGCGTCCCGTTGGCGGGTGGGATAATTGTGAACTGAGTAGTTTCTTTTGAACATGTGAAGAAAAACATCAGGAAGATCATTCGTTGAGTACTTATACATTTTGATGCCTTCCCTTACTTTCTTATTTTCATCGTTTGTTTTGACGTCTGTTTTTTTTTTTCCTTTTGTTTTTTGTTTTGTTCTGCAGTACATTATGTTTATTCTTTCCGCTATCAAATCGAATAGGTAGTTTCTTTTCAGTGTTCGCCAATCCCCCCCCCCTCTCTCTCTCTCTTTCTCTCTCTCTCTCTCTCTTACATCGGCCATTCTTACAAGTTGTTTCCCTAACAGTATGTGTTATGTAAGCTGTGATTAATGTTTATGTGTGCTTTCGACAGAATAAGCTGCAAGTGTACTGAACATGTTCGGTACACTCGGGAGAGTATGATAAATCGTACTGAACATGCTCAGTTCAGCGTCTTCTCCATAATACAATTTGAGTCCATATTTTAAACCATGGTCTAGAATTGCACCATGGATTTTCCATACATTAAACCATGGACAAACATTGCACCGTGGATTGTGCCATGACACAATCCGTGGTACAATTCTGTCCATGGTTTAGATCGTGATTTTTCTAAACCTTGCTTCGTGACTTGATCCGTTGGTTTTAAACATGTTCTAAGTTTGTATCAGATTTACATAGACCACGGTTTCAAATGTCCATGGTTTAAACTTGTACCATCTTCGTAAATTCGGGCCGTTTTATCCCGGCAACGTACACTTTGTGGCGGAGACATAAAAACGTAGCAATTATTGCTAATGCTGGTTGTGAAAGAATGTCGGTGGAGAGAAAGATGAAACAAATTTGCTGAACCTACAAGAAACTCAAACCCAAAGAGACATGTGGATTGCGTGAAAGCAGCAACATAAGGAAAACATATCAGTAAAAGTTTGAGGAAAATTTGACAGTCGATGCAAAATTTATAAATTTTTGAAGTTTCGGTGTGGGAACACCCAGGATGAGAAGACAACTAGAGGTTTTGACGCATGTGTGGACACAAATATAAAGACAACGTAAAAAAAAAATCTACAAAAAATCACTTTTCTAACATAATGAAAGAGCACTTGAATAATCTCTTTCAGAAAGCAGGGAGAATAATTGCTACATTTCTGATATAAGTCAGTATCAAGTTGTTTGATTGTGTAACTTTCATGAAAAATGAATTTTGGTGAAATTCCTTTATATTGTTGTCCACACACACGTCATAACCTTCAGTAGTCTCTTCATCAAGCGGTTTCAACACTAAACTTTAAAAATTCATAGCTTTTGCTTCGATTGTTCGTTTTTCCTCAAACTTCCACTGATGTTCTTCTAATGTTGCAGGTTTTTCTCAGACTACATTGCCCTTTGGGTTTGGGTTCTCTTTAAGAGGCGAGAGTCCGTCAAAAGGCTTGAAGAATTCGTGCACGGCAAAATAATGATGTGATAGAATGATAGAGTAAAAATTATAATCTTCATTGGCTATTGGAGGACAATATTCGAATTGAGACAAATCTATTATTCTTATTACATAACTGTAATTATTTCATAAGGACCGTAATTTTCAGCGGAAGATGAGAAATTCCTTGAGCCGTTTTAAAAAATATTATGTTAAAGATGTAAGAATGATAACACATAGTATGTGTTACTAGATGTACCTATTGATGAACCTGTGTGTGGTATAGAGTATTTTGATTGGGCAAATCGATTGTTATCCCGTTATACCGAAATACCACGATTAATGTAAAAAAAAATCGGGGCATCCTTTTTTTCGAACCGAACCAAATACCTTCAGTTTTGATTAAATTGATATTGTAACCTGAATATTGACCAAATTAAAACAAACATCTATAAAAAAAAAACATAAAAAACCTACCCAGTCCTCAGCGAATAACGATAACTCAATGTCTTTACTTTTCAAATGTTATTGGAATTGAAAGTGAAGAGTGTGCAAAGGATTTTCAAGAAATGAAAAGGGGCCCCTAAGACATAGGTGATCTCACTACCCTAAAAAAAAGGAGTTGTAGAAACACAGCTGAAATTACATTTTCCCATTCATTTTGTAACCCCAAACTTAGTAATAATATGAACAATGGAATATGAGAAACCTAGGATTGACTCGGTTGACCCATTTCACTTTTTTGTGGATGCCCTCACGTAAAATCAAGAGGTGCGACTGTTTGTTGGTTTTGTGATGCGTGGTCACTGTGATGCGCCTTGAACAAGGCTAATACCTATAAAGAGGTCCGCAGCAAGTTATCGCTCAGATCAAGACATGGCTTCCCAATCGTGGTCTTTTGCAACATTGTTGTGATGGTTTGGGTGCGATCTGCCAGGAATGGAGCGGAACATTTTGATTGTCATGATGTGGTGATTGGGTTGAGTCGTGACAGTCACATACTTACGTGTGTGTGTGTGTGTGTGTGTGTGTGCGCGCGCGTGTGGTATTAAAGAGCCTATGAATGAAGAGAAAATCATGTGCACTTCCTTTAATTTGATTTGGTGTTGTAGTTAATGCCAATAATTAAAAATGGTTGTGAAAATGGCCGCAAGAAAATGTATTACGGAAGAAAATGATTAAAAGACTATGAACGAAAGATTCAAATTAGGAAAAAAAAATCATATGGAAAAAAAAAAAGGTATAAAAGCAGAGGGAAATATCTCCTGAATCACATTACCATCATGACTATTTAAAGTATATTCGCGCCATTGAGACATCGTGAGTTAAAACTTATCAATTCACTTCACCGATTTTCGCCCCGGAACAGCCGTCCTCTTTAGAGCCATAGATTATGACGTCACGGAAGGATCAAAAGCCTTAACGAGTGCAGCGGGACATTGAGACCGCCATTCATAAAGCACGTATTTTCAGGCGAGCATGCAGATGTAGTATCTGGCCCGTTTTTTATTTCCTTCGCATCGGCTTTCTTAACTGAGCCATTAAAACGTCCAATTCTTATCTATCATGTACGGAAAGAGTTTGAGTTTGATATTGAGAGTGAATTGAGTGATGGCCGTAACAAATTACACTTAGAGTCGGGTAGTAGAGGAAGCAAGGACAATGCGATGACCAAGCACGGTGATCAGATTTTTTGTGTGTCTGGTTCTGTTACAATATCACTTCCGCGCTAATAATTTCGTTACAAAATAAAACTTATACTGGTGATTGATTGTTGATGTTGACACAGACATTAAAATATCCTTTTGGCTGATTTTGTGCCAAAATACTAGGTGTTTCAAAAAACATTTCCCACTTTTGATCATAAATATTTCAAAAACTATTCATTCGATAAAACTGTCATTGATATGAGTAATAGCTGGATAGTGTACAATTTGGTTGGAGGTAATTTGCACGTGAAAGCATAAATCAGTTTCATTAAATCTAAGATTGATTTTGAAGTAAGGTTTCAGATTTTGGTCAAATTTTAACCCTCTGTACAAAAATTGAACTTGGCACATTAACCAATGATGTGTATGTGAGTGTGTGTTGACAATGGCCCTGAACAATGGACATGCCTGAACCACCTGTTGACCAGGCGTCAGTCTGGCGCTCCCTGGCACATGAATGCTTAATCAATAATTCATTTGGATTGCCCTGGGTACTGCTAGTCTGAATTCATGCTCGGTAAAGTGCTTGCAAACACCACATTTCATTCCAGATGGCGATCATTTTCAAATTTTTCTTCACATATCACTAAATTTGGGATATAAATAAGCTTAAATTATCTAAAGTTCCTCATTTTGATACAACTGTCTACTAATTAAATAGTCTGACAATTTTTTTTTTTTGCTTTTTCAATAAAAAGAGATCATTTTTGGTAAAGAGTTCAGCAGCATTTATCATTGGGGCGATTTGTTTCAGAGTAGATTTATTTAAGGCTCCGTATACACAAGTGTATATATACTCTAATTTATTTTCTTTACTTCCTGTCACCACGTTTACGATAGAACAGAAGGTATTCATTGTAATTTTGTTTTTCAGAAGTAGGGAGAGCACTGACGCGACTCAATGACAGTATCGACAGGCATTTGACTTTACACAGATACTGCCAGAGGCTGAATAAAGACTAGCTGTGTCAGTGGAATTTCTCATGAATGAATAATGAAGCTTTCAAACCCTGGCCATTGTTCAGGACCATTGTCAGGGTGTTAACCACACACTCCCATACACACCCATTGTCCCCTGTGCAAAGTGAAATTTTGTACAAAGGGTTGAAAATAGAGCAAAGTCTGGTACCCAACTGTGAAATCAATCATGGATTTCATGAAACTTATTTGTGACCCTGCACCTCAAAACAAACAAAAAGTCGCCAGACATGAATTTTTAGTTAAGACCATATTCTGAAAGAGCAGACTTTAAGCTTTGAAATGATGTATAACTCAAATCAAATGGACTCTCCTAACCTATCTAAATATTGGAATGAAAGCACAAACTCAGGAAAAGCGTGAACTGAGAAAAGAGGCTCTGAAGTACAGTGTCTATTCAAGCGCTTAATCTTTACCAAACCGTGCTGGCTGTGCGATGAATGGGACAAAAAACAGAAAGTAAACCACCAGAGTAACAACAATGAAGAGATTATCAAATTGAACTGAAATTAAGCATGCCTCACTAACACATTCTGTCCATAATTAATGCCAATTTGAAAAGCAGTAGCACTATCCTTTCAAAAGTTATTAGAGTTGAAAGTGAAGAGTGCGTACAATGTTTTTCAGAAATGAAAAAGGGATTCTAAAGACACACCTAATCACACTATTCTACCGAAAATGTTCGAGATAAACTACTAAAAAACCACACTTTCCTGTCCGTTTTATGATACCAAATTTTAGCATAATGTAAAAGAAGACCCACTCTTTCAGAAAATACGAAAAAGTCAAGTTCGGCTAGGTTGACCCATTTCACTTATTTTCAGTCCTCACGCAAAATCAGTGTGTGCGACTTTATGTTCGTTTTGAGGTGCACGGTCACATTTATGCTTTCATATTTAAACCACCTTCAACCAAACTGTACACTATTCAGCTATCACTCATATTAATGACAGTGTTATCTAATATATAGTTTTTGAATTATTAAGAATCAAAAGTGGGAAATGTTTTTTGAAACACCTAGTACTATTTTTCTTATGAGAACCAGACATGATTGCCTTTGGCGCCCCATTGCAAAAATCATGACAATTGCCCTTACCGTGCTTGGTGTAAACGCGCTCTCACTACCATCTCTGGTTACTGATACATAGTACGTGTACATTTGTATACACCAGCAGCTATATAGTTATGAGCGAGCAAGTACCGCACTAGCTAATTCATATATCTACCTCCATACAGACACACTTTCACGGACTAACATTAGAGCCAAACCCAAGATTAGTTACAGCTGTAGACCTACTATGCTATAGTATCCGTACCTGGGATCCGAATCTGATACTAGTATACATCAGCTAGAATCCTGAAATTTCCACGGTTCAGAGGGTGTCTTGGGAACACCTTTTTTAGGACTATAGGAGTAGGACTAATGTTAGTCTATATCTCTAACGTTAGGTCTATCTAAAGATGTAACATGTTAGATCTACAGACGAAGATTGATCGATATGTGTAAAATTTCGGAATTAGGATATGTCTATACTAGCCCGATCTGCTTCTAGTTAAAGCGTGAGTTAGCAGGTACCGACTGTTCGAGAGCCGAGACTATTTCAGGCACAAAGCACAAGTAATATTCTAAAATCTGTATTCTTCTTAGCTCTAAGCAAGATAGATTCAACAAGAAAAAATCTACGAAAATTATAGTTGACAGATTTCACGTACCATAACCTTTTTTTAAGGAAAATACTTTGCTGAAATGTGCCTACTATCATGCAGATTTCACGCTTTGAAATACAGCGCTGTGTACTTTAGCAACAGCACATCAGCGCAATGCCGGATCGTTCGTTCCTTGCGTGACGTCATAATTTCGGTCCCCGAAATTTCGCCGTCAGATCGGATTCTGGTGGTCAGAAAATGGTCTCAAGACATCACTTATCCACCGTTCTAGAGAGGTTTTCACCTTCTGAAAGTTGAATATTTATATTCCTAGAGACTTATGCTTTCCAGAAATCTTCGATTAATGTTATTTATGAATATCGAGCTATTTTTCTCGGTCATCATACTTTAAGACCATGTGCAAAATTAAAATGACCTATCTATACAGGGTGTATCATAAAAAAAACTTTACACTTTTGAAAAAAAAATGTCTAAATTACACTTCAAAATATTTGGATTTTTTTCATATTTATGGATGCCCAATAGTCTCATCTATCAAGTGCAACCGACAAAACGAATTTTTGTTCACGCTTGGCTGAACACTGACGCTGTTTTTTTCAGAGTGTGAAAAATGGCTTGCGCCAAATTGAAAGAAGATGGAAAATTCAGTCAGCAGTCCAAATAAGTGCTCCTTTTCAAATTATTCTTTTGCTTAAAGCTTTGATTATGTTATGATAGTCTAAGATTTCTTGCCAGCTTTATCATAATTTTGATGATTTTATTCCTAAATTAATGGGTGAGAATTAGAGTGTGTACTTCAAGATCTTTAAAGCACAGTTTCACAATTCACGGACACATCAATACCAATGAAAAAAAAATGCTATCAATGAACATTCAAATCATTCATCCCATTAATCAATCAATTGATTGACCAATCTATCAATCAATCAACCAATCAATCAATCAATCGATCAACCCATCAATACATCAACCGATATATCAGTTAGTCAGTCATTGAGTCGTTCAATCAATCAGTGAATCAACCCAATAATCAATTAATCACTTTTCAATCATTCAAATAATCAATCGGCTGATTGAATGCATAATTTACCAAATAAATCAGTTTTTCAAACATTGATCAGCCTTTAAGCCACGGGGGGGGGGGGGGGGGGGGGGTCTTATTCCCTATGTCGATCTGCCACTTTAAACATGCATACAATTGTGACTGACTGATTGATTGAACAAACGAATGATTGATTGATTGATTGATTGATTGATTGATTGATTGATTGATTGATTGATTGTATTGATTGATTGTATTGATTGTATTGATTGAATGATCTGAGGATGCACTAATTTTATACTTTTATTCTTGACTGAGTGACTGGCATGTGGGTCTAATATGTCTGTGCATAATTTATGATAACTATGCTTAAAAGAGCTTGATGTTGTTAACTAACCTTCCATAACACAATGCAATCATTTAAAACGTGACAGAATATCGCCAGAAATTTCCTAAACTATCATAACATAATGAAAACTGTGAGCAAAAGAGCAATTTCTTTGCATGATAACACTTATTTGGTCTGCTGCCTGAATTTTCCATCTTGTTTCAATTTGGCGCAAGCCATTTTTCACACTCTGAACAAAGAGCGTCAGTGCTCAGCCAAGCGTGATTTTTTTGTTGTTGTTGATTGCACTTGATAGATGAGACTATTGGGCACCCATAAATATGAAAAAAATCTTCCAAATATATTGAAATGTAATTTAGACATTTTTTTAATGTGTAACTTTTTTGATACACCCTGTATACTTTTGCGTACATTTAGTGCACAACTGAACGGTGAATTTATTTGATAGGTCCCTAAACTTCACGATTGTCACACAAAATGATTGCCAACCGCCTTGAGGACTGTTGTTATGCTTTTAGGGTGATTCACATTGATTTCACTGAATAACTGATGCTTCCTGTAGCAGGCCTATATGAAATTAAACATGTCCATTATCTCAACAAGTGACTACTCAGTAGGCCTATTGCTGACGGCAGACAGGAAAGATCGTGTGACCTAGTTACTCGCTACAACAAAAGGATCCGAAAGTAGGGGGAGGACAATTTTCTGAAAATGAAATCACGCTATTTCCCTACTCTTCCTCTGTAATGTCATACGTAACGTGACTCATAAAAGTACTCGGTTGTGGAGATATCGATGTTTTTATTAGTGCATCTCAAGTAGTTGAGGAAATCAGAGTTTCGAAAAAAGGCCTTCAAAGTTTTCTTTCCGACGCTATCATGATCACTGGACGGGAGTAATATAGTATGGATTTTATACGCTTCTTCGTGTGTGCGCCAACTGGCCGTTTCATTTGTTTGTTTGTTGTTTCTTTCTCTATTTTCCCTCTCCTTCTTCTTCTCCCTTTCTCCATACATGGTTCGGTTACACAATTCACAGTGAAACTCCAGCGTATCAATCCCAATGGTTTATTGGTCACACCCTGCTTATGTTAATTCAATTCAAGACGTAGATGTGCAATGTTCTCTTTTTAAGTGTTGCATTGTGTTGTACTGCTCTGTGTTTACGTTACGCTCCTACCATGGAATCGTCTATGATCAAGCTATTATTTTCCTTCTCTCTCTCTCTCTCTCTCTCTCTCTCTTTCTCCTTCTTTCTTCGTGACAAATACTTGTACTTTGATATTGTACTTGGTTTGGTTGGTTTGGTTTGGTTTGGTTTGGTTTATTTCTGCATTTTCTTTCTCCAAATACAATTGCAAATGAAAACAGAGTGATACAGAGTATGCAAAAAAAAAAAACAAGAAAGAGAGTTAACATACAAATCAATACAAAAAATATCACTTGCGTAACAACATCAATCTGTAGTGACATATGAATCAAAATAACATATTAAGGCTTACTGTATCTATGAACAAAGGTCACTGGAGAAATCAATACAGGGGACCGTCATCATAAGCAGAGCTTGACGTGGATGAGGCCCTATCTATAATATATAATACTTAATCTGCAACACTTTTGCCGTTTTTTCCTCATTTGAGGTTTATCAATGTCTTTTGAGAAATAGGTCCGTTTAAATATGTATTGTATATGTGTATATATATGGTGGTTTTTTTTTTCTTTCCGTATAATTATGCACGGTCCGTTTTGTTCCCCCTGTGTCAATACTGGTATTTGAATCTCATGCTGGTATTATGTGAATGGTTACAAGGCAGACTGCTATGTTTCTGTTTTCTTTTTTTAAGTCTCTCATATCTTCCCTGGCATCTGCTACAGTATTTTGGTTACAATGATTCCTCTTACTCTTTACTAGACCTGCGCCTCTTCTTCTCACCTTCTTGCTCCCTTGCATAGTTATCTCTAAGTTCTTTTGCTCTCTCTCTCTCTCTCTCTCTCTCTCTCTTTCCTTCCTAAATATCCTTACGGTCGTATTTCTGGTTTTCAAGAGGATGGTATGGTAACCGTTTTAATGGGGCTTTTGGTTTCTGATGTTTCTCTTTTTTTTTTACGATGACTTCGAGATAATGAGAATTTTTTGTATATCTAATAGTGTAGAATTTTAAATAGCAATCTAAGTTGTTTTATAAAAATACGAATATTTATAATTCTGTTTATTGTCCTACTTTTTTACACTTGATAATCGCATCAATCCCATTTCTTACCTGTATATTTTATAACTTCATTATGACATAATTTATTTTGTGAGATTGTTATTTTCTTTTGAATGCTCAAGTATTTTGAAGTAAGAACAATTGCATATAAATGATTGAACTTATGTATCTTAATTGATGATGTTCATGATTTTTTTTTCATCTTTCGCGGACTCCCGTTTTCCCTTTCTCTTCAACCTCATTTCTGCTTCTATCATGTCTATAACCCTCTATCAGTACCTCTGTCATTCTTCCCTTCCTCACTTCCTCTCGAGTCCATTTCCTGGTTAAATAACAAGAAAATAAATTTCTTGGTGTAACTATTGATGCTAATTTTACCTGGAATGAACATGTAAATAATACAAGTTTTGTATCGAGAAACATAGGTATATTGTTCAACTGAAAGATTATTTGATTGAAAGGTCTCTTTTCATCTTATATAATGCACTAGGCTGATTTTACCATACATCACATACTGCAATATGGTATGGGCAAAGTCTAACAAGACAAAATTCAATCAGTTCACCTTCTACAAAAAAAGAGCACTCCGCATTTGTACCAACTCACATATCTTGCAAATTCCGAACCATTATTCATTTTTTGTTGAAAACTCTGAAAATCAACGATATTCATACATTACAATGCGCAATATGTACAAATACAAATCCAACACTCTCCCTTCTAGTCCAGCGGATATAGAGCACATATAGGGTGAATCATGCCCATTATGGTAAAAGCACCATACTTGGTACACATGTACATGATGCCAATACAAGTCATTTCTGATATGGTAGCCGCTCTGATTCTGCCTGTGGTGGCCGTGGCGGCCATTTTTCAAAATGGCCGCCATGTGATATAGCAATGCTGTGTATTTTGGAAACTATAAGTCCGATTGTCGTGATTCTTGTACCAAAGTATAGGTTTGGAGGGTCAAGGATTCAAATAAAATAATTTTTGAGAGGATAAAACCATGGCAACTTACTTATTAGTGGCCATTTTGAAAAAAAAAAACCACAATGCTGCTGCTCTACATTCTATTCATATATCTTTAAAACCAATGGATGCATCTTCATGATTCTGGTACAAAAATATGTTTTTGAGGTTCAATTATTTAAATGTATATATTTTTTCGTGTATACAACCATCACATCCTATGTTTTGGCTGCCATTTTAAAACATGGCCACCGCAATATATACTATACTGTACATCTTTAGAACTATTTGGGGTCAATGATTTTAAACAAGCATTTGTTGATGAATAGAACTAACACATGTCGTTTTCATGTCCATTTTGATAAATATGACTGCCGCACTGCATAGAGTATGCACACACACACACACACACATACACACACATATTATATGTGACCGTGCACCTCAAAACGAACATAAAGTCGCACACACTGATTTTGCATGAGGACTGAAAATAAGTGAAATGGGTCAACCTAGCCGAACTTGACTTTTTCATATTTTCTGAAAGAGCAGGTCTTCTTTTACATTATGCTAAAATTTGGTATCATAAAACGGGCGGGGAAAGTGTGTTTTTTAGCAGTTTATCTCGAACATTTTTGGTAGAATAGTGTGATTACATGTGTCTTTAGAATCCCTTTTTCATTTCTGAAAAATCTTGTACACACTCTTCACTTTCAACTCTAACAACTTTTGAAAGGATAGTGCTACTGCTTTGAAAGTTGGCATTAGTTATGGACAGAATGTGTTAATGAGGCATGCTTAATTTCAGTTTAATCTGATAATTTCTTCATTGTTGCTACTCTGGTAGTTTACTTCCTGTTTTTTTGTCCCATTCATCGAACAGCCAGCACGGTCTGGTAAAGATTAAGCTCTTGAATAGACACTGTACTTCAGAGCCTCTTGCACATTTTCTTGGACTTGTGACTGATGTATGTTAAGGATAATATTATTCCCCTTGCCTTCTGAAAGAGAGAAGTCGAGTGTTCTTTTGTTATGCGAGAAAAGTGAAAATCAGGTGAATTTTTTTAATACTGTCTTTATACCGTTGTACTCATGTGACATCACAAGCTATAGTAGTCTTCTCATCCAGCCGTGACTGAGCAGAAACTTTAAGAATTCATAACTTTTGAACGGATTGTCGGATTTTCCTCAAACTCTCACCGATGTGTTCTACTAATATTGCTGCATTCACTCAACCCACATGCCTATGAAGGTGAACTTGTCCTTTAACTTCACAGAGTTTGGTCAGTAAAGAAAGTGCACAAAATCCCATGTCCATTTTGCGTCACGGTGTTACAGTGGTAATTAATTATGCATAACTCATTTACCCAAGCAATTTTTCTTTCTATCTTTCCTGTTCAAAGTTGCTTATGATGATATGCATAGATACATAATAAAAAAAATTATTCTCAAGTGTTACATTTTGTTTATTTACATTTGATGAGTGAATTTATACTCAAAAGTGTCACGGTGTTATCGTGGAATTGCCCTTATATATACACCCTCACTTGCCATATGTATTGTCCCATTGACAGGAATCGTTCACCTATTATTGGTAAATAAACCTCCTTTGTTGTTTCGGTGTTTAGTTCTTTATTGTTCATTGATTGCTGTTGATTGACCATACCTCTATCACATTCACTATTAAAGGAAGTATTGAACATCACATAAGTACAATTGTTGCATACCTGGAATACTACAGATAATAATGTTGAATATCAAAGGTAGAATAAATGGTGAGAATGGAATAGAAGACTTTCCCCCCAATTTTGGATGCATAGACAGGAGGGTACCATAAGCCAGTTCGTAATTAGCTCATATGCACATTGGTCCAAATGACCTTTCTCTTTACCCAATTGGTTAGGCACTTCACTCGTTTTCAAAGCGCCATAATGCATTTTACATAAGCTTGCCCAACGTAACAATTTATGGAATTCATGTTCAAGCAAAGAATGAACTTGCGTTGAGATCAGGTGATCAGAATACTCCATCAGCTACCAATTTAGATGTTCCACATTAGAGTACTAAAAATGAGTGAACAAGTAATTGCTGACCCCTAAAACAAACGTTTACACCAGAATCAATCCACAATGGGCATCCCACTTTCATAACACTCGTACGCTATATAACAGGAGGGAGGCCATATTTATTAAATGGCCGCCAAAACAAAGGATTAAATTGAAAACCTTCACCTCAAAACTATACTTTTACAATTGAATCGTGATTATATATCTTTTGAGTTCGAAGATAAACAATATTCATTATCTGTTTTATGGCAGCCATATTTATCAAAATGGCCACCAAAACGTAGGATGAAACTATTCATATTCACCTACAGTTGAATTTATCGGAATCCTTGACCCTACAAACATATAAGTTGGTCCAAAGTCATGACCATTTGTACATACGTCTTAAGGATACGTTATATCTAGCATAGTGGCCATATTTATTCAAAATGGCCGCCAATCAGTAGGTTGCCATGGTTTTATCCTCTCAAAAATTATTTTATTGGAATCCTTGACCCTCAAAACCTACACTT
Source organism: Diadema antillarum (assembly GCF_040938485.1). Classification (NCBI taxonomy): domain Eukaryota; kingdom Metazoa; phylum Echinodermata; class Echinoidea; order Diadematoida; family Diadematidae; genus Diadema; species Diadema antillarum. Next base: position 9,252 of record NW_027271978.1, on the reverse strand, counting down.
TAGTACAAGAATCACGACAATCGGACTTATAGTTTCCAAAATACACAGCATTGCTATATCACATGGCGGCCATTTTGAAAAATGGCCGCCACGGCCACCAAATGGAGAATCAGAGTGGCTTCCATATCAGAAATGACTTGTATTGGCATCATGTACATGTGTACCAAGTATGGTGCTTTTACCATTAAGTGCATGATTTTTTTCTATATCCGCTGGACTATTCCTCGTTCCACAACCTATTCACTGTGAACTCCAGCATCCACGCTTACCTAACTCGACATTACAAAGAGTATCACGTCCACAATCCCAAGTCAATGATAGCTCACAGGTCAATTAGACACCATGGACCTGACGTTTGGAAAAATCTCCCTGAGCAAATTAAGACAACTACCAAATTATATCCTTTCAAGGCACTTATGAAAAAAAATCTTTTATCGAAATATAATAATGTATGAGTGATAAGAAGTTTTGGCGGTTTTTATGTTCACTCACAAACAGCTTATATTGATATAGTATTAGTTTTATTAATTTGCTGCCAATCAAAATTGTTGATATTGTATACAGAAGTATGTAGAAGACATACATGTGACACAAAGAATAAACCAGAATCAACTTAATCAGATATATACACCCAAACATTAAATTAACAAAATTGTATTTCATCGCATGCACAGCTCAGCACAGCACAGCACAGCACAGCACAGCACTCACCTCAGCACAGTATTATGGAAGAATGCCTATTGATAACAAATAAACGAAAACTATTTTGAATTTCCCCTTTATTTTTGATTTCATAAATTACTACAATTTCGATTTGACTATTGATTCTATTTTGTAGACACGTCCATGTTTAATTTTAAAAATCAATTTATACAAACCCCCTCTGTTAAATTTTTTTTTCTAAAATTCGTTTATTGAAACGACATGATATACTCTGAATGAATAATGAATTGTTATCTACATAATCTACAACTGTTGATTCAACGATTCGCCTCTGAACATCTTTTTGTGAATGATATGCTACACGTCTTATACATCGAATACTTTCATGTTCATAGTGTGTGGGTACATGTACTTTGAATCAATTTGCAAGACAGAAATTATGCTTGCTTATATGTCGTGTAATGTTAATTTCTAAATGTGTATTCTTTTGTTATGTGTGATTTGGAAATTGGCAGAAATCAAATCAAATCAAATCAAATCGAAATACGATGTGTTCATAATGGAAATGCTTTTTGTAATTGTATAATTATTTTATACGTATCATGTATGTGTCATATTTTATAGTAACATCGTACAATTCAGTCTCTTACTGAAATGCGATTGTAATAAAACATTTCTGAATTGAATTGAATTGAGACAATGTTCACCGCTTGACAATAGAAGGTACGTTCCTAGCAACCTCCACAATGTTCATTCAAGCTTGGCGTCATCGGTCTATGCACGACCAATTAGTGATTAGGATGCCACGCACTGACCAATAAGATGACTCCCTCGTTGCTATGGGAGGAGCCCAAGGGCGTCACCAGCTTTTTTTTTTCTTCAAGGGGTTGTAACTGTAGTGAGATTTTTTTGAACAGACATTTGGAATTTAGGAAGTTTTTAATCCTAATACTAATAATAATTAGTGTTTTTTTAAGGGAAACCAAGCGGGGAAAGGGCACCGGCGTAGCTAGGATTTCATCTTTGGGAGGGGGGAGGGTGTGGGAGGGGGTTGTCCCCATCCCACGGTGAGAACGTTTTGCATTTTGATGTTGTAAATGGTGCAATTTGATGCGGTTTTTGCGTGTTTTATCGACTTAAAACAGTCCCACATGTTTAGGGTACTCAGTATACTTTGATGTAAATTATTATTGAACAACTTGGCTTTAAAATAGTAACGTCCAAATAAACTTTCTACTTTAATAATTATCCTGAATATCATGAACGCATCCAAGCAAGAGCGAGCGGAGTGAGCGAGGGGGGAGGGTGTGGGATGAGAATTTTTTCCATTTTGATGTCGTAAATGGTGCAACTGGATGCAGGTTTTTGCGAGTTTTTTCGACTTGGTACATTCCCACTTTTTTAAGGTACTCAGTACGTTTTGATGTATATTATTATTGAACAATTTGCCTACAGTGAGAGGTAATGGTATGGGAGAGCAGGAGGGGCTGTCTCCCTCAAACGCGATAACTTTTTACATTTTGATTTTGTAAATGGTCCAATTTGATGCATATTTTTGCGTGTCTTATCGACTTGAAACATTCCCACTTGTTTAAGGTACGCAGTATATTTCGATGTAGATTATTACTGAACAATTGCCTATAAAGTATCATCGAAATAAACTTCCTATTTTAATATTAACACTGAATACCATGAACGCAACCAAGCAAGAGCGAGCGGAGTGAGCGAGGGGGAGGGGTGTCCCCTCCCACAGTGACACCCTCCCACAGTGAGTTTTTGTTGTTTCTTCTTCTTTTTTTTTTTGCATTTTGATGTGTTAAATGGTGCAACTGGATGCAGGTTTTTGCGAGTTTTATCGACTTGAAACAGTCCCACTAGTTTAAGGTATCAGTACCAGCAAAAACGTCCCGTTTCCTGAATTCTTCTGTGCCTTATTCCATCCAGTTATTACCTGATTTGTAGAATATTTGATACACATTGTGTTATGGTATCCCCAAGACATGGAAATGAGTAACCCTCATCAATTCAGTGTTGCATGTTCAGTTCCAATATCATCACACGCTGTGCTCACAGTCTACATCCGGGTCTCTGCAGGATATAAATCTAATGGATTGTTGATGATGATTAAAGATGTGTTGAATGATATTTTTATGTTTTGTAATTTTGATAAACACGGTTTTGTAATGGTTTACATATCATTGGACTATTATTCATGTGCATGCGATGTACATGTATTCTACATATGTGACCGTGCACCACAAAACGAACAAAAAGTCGCACAAAGTGATTTTGTGTGAGGACTGAAAATAAATGAAATGGGTCAACCTGACCAATCTTGAGTTTTTCATATTTTCTGAAAGAGCAAGTCTTTTTCAATGTTATATTAAAGTTTGGGATCATAAAACAAACAGAAACTTGTGTTTCAGCAGTTTTCTCAAACACTTTTTGGTAGAATAGTGTGCTTAGTTGTTTCTCATAGAACCATCTTCCCATTTCTCAAAAACTCTGTCCATACACTTTACTTTCAACTCCAATAACTTTGCAGAGAATAATGCTACTGCATTGATAGTTGATATTAATAATGTACACAATGTGCTAATGAAGCCTGCTCAATATCAGCTTAATCTGATAATCCCTTCATTGTTGTTGCTCCGGTGGTCAACATCCTGTTTTTGTTCAATTCATCCCACAGCTAGCATAGCTTGGTAAAAATGAAACGCTTGAATACACCCTGTACTTCAGAGCCTGTTTTCTCAGTTCACATTTTCCAGAGTGTGTCCTTTCTTTCCAATATTTAGATAGTTTGGGAGAGTCCATTTGGATTGAGTTATACATAATTTTAAAGCGTAAAGTCTGCTCTTTCAGAATCTACTCTTAACTAAAAATCCATGTCTGGCGATTTTGTTCGTTTTGTGGTGCACGGCTCACACACACACACACACACACACACACACACACACATACACACACACACACACATATATAGTTCCGACCCTGCACCACAAAACAAACAAAAAGTCGCCAGACATGAATTTTTAGTTAAGACCATATTCTGAAAGAGCAGACTTTAAGCTTTAAAATGATGTCTAACTCAAATCAAATGGACTCTCCTAACCTATCTAAACATTGGAAAGAAAGCACAAACTCAGGAAAAATGTGAACTGAGAAAAGAGGCTCTGAAGTACAGTGTCTATTCAAGAGCTTAATCTTTACCAAACCGTGCTGGCTGTGCGATGAACGGGACAAAAAAACAGGAAGTAAACCACCAGAGTAACAACAATGAAGGAATTATCAGATTAAACTGAAATTAAGCATGCCTCATTAACACATTCTGTCCATAATTAATGCCAACTTTCAAAGCAGTATAGCACTATCCTTTCAAAAGTTGTTAGAGTTGAAAGTGAAGAGTGTGTACAAGGTTTTTTCAGAAATGAAAAAGGGACTCTAAAGACACACCTAATCACACTATTCTACCAAAAATGTTCCGAGATAAACTGCTAAAAAACACACTTTCCCCGCCCGTTTTATGATACCAAATTTTAGCATAATGTAAAAGAAGACCTGCTCTTTCAGAAAATATGAACAAATCAAGATCGGCTTGGTTGACCCATTTCACTTATTTTCAGTCGTTTTGTGCGACTTTATGCTCGTTTTGTGGTGCACGGTCACATATATATATATATATATATATATACATGCATATATATACCGTATTATGATATATAACGTATGAAGGTATATGATAAAAAATTTGAATTAATCAATGTGATTGATATGGTTTTAAATAGGAATGATGTAATAATGAGGTTGGTAAGAAGGTATGGATTTTGTATAGTATGTAGGCCAAATAAATATTGTGGAAATGATTATGTTTTATTGAATTGATTAATTTGATTGATAGGGTTTAGATAGGAATGATGTAACGATGAGGTTCGTGAGAAGGCATGGATTTTTTTTTTTATAGAAGATGATTTAAAGAAAAACGATGTAGATAAAAAAAGGGATAAATGTTATACTGATGGGATTTTTGAATTGATTGATTGGATTCATTGATAATGTGGTAAGGTTTAGGAAAGTTTTGAGGGCTGTATAGATTTGGCTGGAGGTTGTACGGAAAGTTTTGGATTAGTGTAGATGATAATGTTTATTTATTTTATGATTAATGAAACAATTATGCCGGGAAGGAAGAGGAGATTAAATTAGACTAGAGTATGATTTTTTTTTTGTCTGTGTATTCTATTTCATCCGGTGATTATGGATGAATAATTTGCAGGATTTTGTATATTGTACCAGACAGATACGGAAATAAGTCACTCATATCCGTTTTTGTTGTATTCACAATTAAAGATAAAACTATATTAATAGGTTGAATGTTTGAAAATTGATGTTAATATATGATGTTTTTTCTGTTATACAATGTTGACAAAAATGTGCCTCTCTTATGTTTAATATGTCTTTTGAATGTTGTTCATGTAATCGTGCATTGTATATGTTTGTGTTTTGCAAAAAGCATGTGAACAAAACAGATATCAATGATATGGACAACAATGATAAAGACTGAAAAAAATTGAATGAAATGAAATTACATGTTGATGTTGTAAATGGTGCAATTTGATGCATGTTTTATCGGCTCGAAACAGTCCCACTTGTTTTAGGTAGCAGTATATTTTGATGTAGATTATTATTGAAAAGTTAGTTTGCCTAAAGAATAGTATCCTCGAAATAAATTTCTTAATTTAATATTTACACTGAATATCATGAACGCGACAATTTGGGGCATTTTTTGCGTGTTTATCGACATGAAACAGTCCCACTAGTTTAAGGTAGCAGTAGATTTTGATGTAAATTGTTATTGAACAATGTGCCTATAACATATCATTTGAATAAATTCCTTGTATTAATTCTTACACTCATGTCAACAACGCAACCGAGACCGGGCAAGCGGAGCGAGCGAGGGGGAGGGGGGGGGGGGGGGGGGGGGATGCATGAACGCGACCAAGCAAGAGCATACAGAGTGAAGGAGTGAGGGGGTTGGATGGGAGGGCAGGAGGGGTGTCCCTTGTTGCATTTTTGATGTTGTAAATGGTACAATTTGATACATGTTTTTGCGTGTTTATCGACTTGAGACAGTCCCACTTGTTTAAGGTAGCCGTACATTTTGATGTAAATTGTTATATTGAAAGATGTGCCTTTAAATAATATCATTCAAATAAATTTCTTGAATTCATTTTTACACTAATGTCGTGAACGCGACCGAGACCGAACAAGTGGAGCGAGCGAGGGGGTAGTGTGTGGGAGAGGGTCGTACCCCCTCCCACGGTGAGAACTGAAATTGCATTTTGATGTTGTAAATGGTGCAATTCGATGCATGTTTTTGCATGTTTTATCGGCTTGAACCAGTCACACTTCAAGGTAGCAGTATATTGTGATGTAGATTATTATTGAACAATAATTTTGCCTGTAAAATAGTATCATCAAAATAAACTAACTGTTTTTATATTTACACTGAATATCATGAACGCAACCAAGCAAGAGCAAGCAGAGTGAGTGAGAGGGGAGGGTGTGGGAGGGGATGTTCCCCTCCCACGTGAGAACTTGTCACATTTTGATGTTGTAAATGGTACAATTTGATGCATGTTTTGCGTGTTTTATCGACTTGCAACAGTCCCATTTGTTTAAGCTAGCAGTACATTTTGATGTAAATTGTACTTGAACAATGTGCCTATAAGTGATATCACCTAACTTCTTGTATTAATTCTTACAATGAATATTATGAACGTTGTCTGTTAAGCAATGAAGCAGAAAAAGCATGCACACGAGAGTGTACGTAACTGGCATTTCTCCTCCAGCACGAAGGTGATTTTGTATTTTCAGACCTGAAATTCAGCGAGCTGGTGGAAACTGTTGGTGCAATACTTAATTTTTTTTCCAGCTCCCTCCCAAAAATAATAATGTATAAACAAATAGCTTGTTTTTTTCATTGAGGTGTTAATGACTTTTATTCCGAGTGTGCATCATCTATGTGTATGTAGAAAGTATAGTGAGGCAGAGCTTAGAGGGAGGATGTGGGAGGGGGATACCCCCTCCCGCTCGACGGAGCTTTTGGGGTTTTTTTATTGAAAGAAAGCGATCTGAAGCACACTTTTGTGGAAAATTCTGAAATTGTCATTCAACATAGTGTACTTAATCTTTAGAAGGGACAAGGCAATGGGAGGGTGACAAGATACTTCTCCCATATTCGATTTTATTTATTTTTTTCCACCTTCCAAATCGCCGGTCAAAATCTTAAGGGGGCAGGGGGGGGGGGCGACTTCCCCAAACCCCTCCCCCCTTGGCTACGCCAATACCCTTTTTCCCAAGACGGAACTTTTGCACACTTTCGATGCACACGGTGCACACTTTCGATGAGACATTTGTAAATTTGTCAATCTATAGGTGTATTGAGTCCATGGAAAATAGACCAAACGGGGGAGGGGGTTGGAAGGGGTATCCCCCTCCCAAACGGGAGAGACTTTGCTTTTTTAGAATTGAAATTCAGCAACCTGCTACCTGATGCACACTTTGGGCGAAATAATTGGACAGATTTCTTTTTTTTTTTTAATCTTTTCATCTCGGGAATTATGATTATGTGGAGTGGAGCGAATGGTGCGTTTGCCACTCCATTATTTTCATGGGGGCAATTTTTTTTCTGTCAAAAAGCAAGAAGATCTTCTCATCTCTGGAATTATTAGTTATGGGGGGGAATAATAAAAAGCTTCCTCCTCCAATGTTTTATGGGCAACTTTTTTTGGTCAAAAAACAAGAAAATCTGCTCATCTCGGGAATTATGGGGGGGGGGTGGACAAAAATGATATACTTGCCTCTCCATTATTTTTTTTTTTAATGTGGCTAAGGCTCGCACTTGGGCTCGCATTATCAAAATGGATTGTCTAAGTCAGAAGTAACGTCCTGTACATAGCTAGACCCTGCATACTTGTAAGTAGCACATCCAAACGTGTTTGTGCTTCCTACCGTACGGATAGACAGTACGGTCGATAGATAGTGAACCATGGGCGTAAATCCGGGGGGGGGGGGGGGATGGGGGGATATATCCCCCCCCCCCCCTGAAATGGAGGAGGGGGGGATGGCCTGTACAATCATCCCCCCCCCCCTGAAATCTGAGAAAAAATGGAGGAAGCAGAAATGTGATTGTATCAATTTTGGCATATTGCATGACGTTCGTACGCCCGCCTTCAGACAGTTAACAGAGCTGAACAGTATTCTATCATGTAGGATAATGTATACATAATTTTCTCAAGCGCTCGCTCGCTTCGCTCGCTCGCGAAGAAAGTAATATCGACATAAGGTATGGTCCAGACGTTGACAACGTCAAATACCATAGGCTTACATGTAAACATGCTATGAAGCGAGCAACTCGGGACCATCTGCAAATTATGTACGAAAACAAACAAACAATAACAAAAACTATAACGCCATAATTGAACCCCCCCTCCATTTCCTGAATCATTCCTGAAACGATGATGACTCTGATACATCTATGGGCATACCCAGGGATGATCAGGGGCGTCGAATCTATCTCGGGGGAGGGGGGGGGGGGGGGGGCAAAGGGGCATTTGCCCCGTGCTTACGGAAATGTTGGGGGCAGACAAATCATTTGTCCCCCAAACAATTCCCGAGATGAGGACAAATCTCGAACTTTCTTTATGGAAAATTGGACAACTACCGCCAGAATTATGCACAGGATCGCTGAATTGCAATCATAAATATGCAAAAGCTCCGCTACTGGGTCCCTTTTGATAGATTTTGTACACTTTTGAGATTGGCGTTTTATTTCCTTATATCTATCAAAGAGTGTGCAGCAGATCTTTCACTTACAAAAGCTCCCTCATATGCAGAGGCGTCGATGGAGGGGGAGGGGGATGGTTCACCCATAAAAATATTGGGACAAATAGATCATTTTGTTCCTCCTCGTAACTCCCGAGATGTGGAAATGTTTTTTACTTTTTTTTTATAAGAAAACTGTCTAAATATTTCACCCAAAGATGGCTGAATTTCAATTCTGAAAATAAAAAATCTCCCTCGCGTAAGAGGGGATAGGCCCTGACCCTTCCCATACCCTCCCCGTTCAATCATTTCTACTTAATACACTTTAGATTGACAGATTTCAAAATGTTTCATCTATGATCTAAAGTGTGCACCAGGTCTGTCACTTCAGTTTAAAGAAATGCAAATGATCCTTGGGTGGGAGGAGATATCTAGATACTTTCAATTAACAGAGGGTTCCCCCCCCCCCCCAAAAAAAAAAAAAAAAAAAATAGTACACACTTCTGGGATCGAAATTTCCCCAGATTACATCATAAATGTGTTTACGAGATATTTGTTGCTGCCAGTAATTGCCAGCAGTTGCGCCCGGTGCGCCCCCATCCCTTTAATTTCCAAAGCGAATAAAGTATGCAGCTACAAACGGCAGTTTTGGACAGTAAAAATGTCAACATTTTCAAGCTCGCTCGCATTTAATCGTCATGCCATTCTCCTGATGTTGCTGCCGGGTAATTGCCAGCAGTTGCGCCCGGTGCGCCCCCCCCCACC